>NC_140579.1:965779765-966019765 GCF_964204655.1 Triturus cristatus | reverse complement strand
AGTGGACAGCCATGTGAAGGGTGGGTGTAGAGGACTCCCAGCAGTGGACAGAGACATGGGGGGGTGTACATCATTATCACATGACCACAACTTCATGGGTGTATGTACGCATCCCTAACTGTGGACAATGATGAAAGTGCCATAACAACACATCACTGACAGCAGTGTCCCACTCCCAGGAGGATGGATGTCACTCCCCCACTGCATGACACACCACATGTGGGTGTGAGGACAAACAACACATGCATACCCACCCCTGGTGGATGCAGCACAATACACACACTGAGATCATGCCACAAGACTATATAGTCATGTCACTGCCTACTAAACTAAGAGAGCCAAAGGGAACACACACTGTCACGCACATCCCAGGACTGATAGGAATGTTCAGGTGCTGGGTCAGCCACCAAGATGTTGTCTCTCATGGAAGGACTAGGGTGGATTTCCCACAGATACAATGCCCACAATTGTGAGTCAGGTGCCCAAATACCCTGCAGAAAAAGTACCATATGTGTGCTAGGCCGGGAGTACACACATGCATAGTGCTGAAAAGGGAGAATTTCTCCATGAAGGCATTTCGACATACTCAATACACAAGTACAGTGACTAGCAAGGATGGCACAGACGATGCAGCCGGAGACATTGCTGAGCAGGCATGGCCATAGTTGAAGGGATCCGTCACCAACAAAGGAAATGTAGACACAGGTCAGCACAACAATTGTGCAACTCTTTGCAGGGAAGATGTTAGGTGCCACAGAGGAAGGAACACTCCTTGGGACAATGTCTCTAAACCAAAATAACACACACTACCAATGATTATTTGCAGAGACCTTGTGATGGCACGCAGAAACCATGGTCCACCTCATGACCATCAGAGTAGAACATTTCTCAGAACCATAACACATTACCACAACACCAACTCCAGGAGCCTCAGCACCAACAATACCTGAAATGAAATAGTGTGCAAAGTAAAAATAAAATGCTTTATTCAGCATTAAAAAAAAAATATGGAAATGACACTATATACAAAGGCCAATGGCCAGTCCACAATAGAAGTCCTTGGGGGGACACATGGGCACGCGTCTCCCCTAGCTTGCCTGCACATTGGAACCCTCAGGTTCGTCGACCGGGGGAGGGGCATAATGTGGGGAAGGACCAGGCACCACAGTGACAGGAGGGGGAAGGGCAGGTGTGGTGGGTGCAGGGGTGGACGTCTCCAACGCAGGGGGTGGGGCAGCGCCAAAGGTGGATGTGAGCACGTCCCTGCACTCTGCTGCCAGGGCGCCCAGGGTAAGCCCTGCACCAGAAGAAACCCCAGGGCCAACGGAGGGGGGGTGGCCGAGGGATGGGGTGCAGCGCTCGTGGGGGAGGGGTGGACAGGGGGGGGGACTTGACTACCCTGCCCGGGGACTTCCTCGCCCGCTTGCGGGGTGGTGTCACAGTGGGAGTGATGGCCAGCTCTTCGGGTGTCAGTTTGGCAGGGGAGCCAAGGGGAGTGCTTTTGGAGGGACTGAGTTGTGAGGCCTGCGGACTCAGACTGTGGCTGCGTGTATGTCTTTTTGCCCCAGACCCAGTGGGTGTGCCTACATCCCCCTGAGTGTGCGTGACAGGAGGTGTGCGCTTGCCCTTACTTGGTGGTGTGCTGCCTGTGTCTGGTGGGGTACGTGCTTGGGAATATCTGGGTGTGCATGGGACAGGTATGGGAGAGGGAAGTGTGGATGGGGCTGGGGTGGGGGGACGAAGCGCTGGAAGAGACTCACTGCTGCCGTCAGTGAAGAGTCCATGGACCGCAGAAACCTGCGTTGTTCAGACATCGATGCTGACATGCCATCCATGAACGACACCATCTGTGTTAGCAGTGTGGTGTGGCCATGGAGGACAGTCAGCACCGATGCCTGCCCAACCTGCAACTGCCGCAGTATGTCCACAGACTGCACTGAGGGCAGCAGGGGTGACAGGGGCAGGGTGTGCGGTGCCTGTCCCGAAGGAGACATGGTGGTGCCCTGCACAGACAGAAGGGACCGGAGCAACTGGGAGGGTGGTGCTGGGAATGGAGGAGGCAGGGACAGATGTTGGGCTGCTGCCAGGTGTTGTAGCAGCCTCCGCCCCCTCGATGAGGTCAGCCTCGGACCCGTCTGCGTCGTAGTTGGAATCGCCACCAGACAGGTCCTCTGACTGACTCCCCTCGCCCTCCGTGCCACTGGCTCCCACAGACTCGCCAGCACTGGTGGCACTGGTGCTGGGTCCCTCATCCAGGTCCGTGCAGGTGTCTCCCTCGGTTTCCAATGATGATGCTGTGGGCAAGGTGAAGATACAGAAAAACATCAGTCACCTGTATACATCTGACACATGAGTACAAAAACAATAGGTCACAGTGCATATCAGGCAATGCATCATGAGTAACAGCTAGATTACTCCGCACATATGTAAGCCCTGTACTCCCCAGTTGGTAGACCCACCATGGCACTTGGACACAAGGAACAATAGGACACACCAGCCCAAAACTTGAATGAGAAAACACTGAGGAGCTAGTGTCTGGGAACAGGTGAGCACAGCAATACAATGAAGTCATGCCACCTCTTGTTTACCCTGAAAGAAACAGTAGTGGTGCACCCAAGGCAAAGTAACACACCTCAATCCCAAAGGTGTCCCCACACTCAGAGACCTGTAAGTACTTTGGAACACAAAACGAAAAAATGTTGGTCCCTTGGGAATCACAATACTTGACACAATCGACATGGTCAGAATGTGGGAATGTGCTATTTTGTGAACAGAACACACATGTGCCTTCATAACAGATGGCTCCCAAGGAGGTGCACACAAAACTACATTTACCCAGTCATTGAAGAAGCTGGCAGCCTTCTTTAAAGAAGCCACTGTTAGAAAGAAATGTTGTTGCAGAAAGTACATATACATGGGCCCACGGAGGGCTTGATGACTTGACACTCGTAAGTTGGTATCACCAACAACCACGGACTTACCCAATTTCCACAACACTGGGGGAACATGTATATGTATCATCTGAAAAACAGTCTCATTAGAACAGTGCCTTCTTTAAAATTGTGCCAGCGTGTTCCCTGAAAGTGTAAAGGTGGTTTGGTGTGCACTTCCTTGGGAGACATCTGTCATGCAGGCACATTATTGTTCTTAACAACAAAACATCAAACTAAAGCATAGAAAACATGAAGACCTGTTGACAAGTGTTGTGAGTGCCAAGGTACTATACCTTGTGACTAACAACTTGAATTATGTCAGTTGTCACATGGCCATCCGTTACCTGATGACACAGTTGCCAACACATCTGACCCACTGCCTGTCATGTGGAGTGGCACACATGTCCAAACCCAGGACAATGCATGAGCTAATGGGCCTGCTATTGTGTTGTAAAAAGGCATACCTGCACTGAGGAGACACCCCCATGGCAAGCCAGAATGTCCACACAGATGTCAGCACACAAAGACCAAACTACGTAGCATCTTGACCACACACTGGTGCAAGAAATGAATGAGCAGGAATCATGTATTTAAACAATTGACACATGCTGCAAAGCACAAACATTAAACCCTGAACAACATCACTGGGACACTGCACATTGAGTCTCTGTCCAGCCAATTATCACACACAGGTCAGACCTGGCAAGGAGACATAAGGTCTGGCCATGTAGGCCTCGTCCGCACAAATCCCCCATACCTGAGACAATGTGATTGAGATAGATCAAGAAGTGACACCTCTTAATCAGGCTTTACTAAAATGTCCAGCAAGACTTCCCAAATGTACTCCACATCACCTCGTGAGGCTGCCAACACATATTTGTGACTAACAACCATCGACAGATAGTTGTGAATAGACACACAGGCACTGCCCATGTGTGAGTATGCACAAGCCAAATGGGGTCTCCCTGTCCAGTGGACACATGTAGCACACTTTGGATAAATACAAATGAGGCCAGGGAACAATGCCACAAAGGCAAACATATGCTGAACACACTGAGAATGGACACAGTGTTGGATGACACACATGATTACGAGGCAAGGGTGTCTCAGGGGACTGTAGTGGGCACACTGCTCCTTGTTCCTGGAATGATCTGACTGTAACATGAGCAACCGTCCTGGCACTATGCATATCTCCCACTCATGCACATCATGTCTGAGGCCACAACATTGGTCATGCATGGTGCAAGGGTGTACATTTGAGACCTCACACTCCCATGTTGAGACTCATCATCAGTGCCAACAAATATGGACCCCCAACAGAGTGAACAGAACAAGGCACAGGCAAGGTAACAACACATGTCACAGACCACCCTCCCACATGATGCAGAAAGCAATGTGCACTTGGATCAACTGGCAGGCTAGATGACCATGTGCAATTGTGATTACACACAGACCAGGGGACACATGTCAAGCAGGGGAAGGGACGAATAAGAGCACCGGTTGACTTTGGGGAACAGAATATGCACTGCACATATAAACCCTGGCAGTGTATCCAGGCCACAGAGCACTTCCAAAAGCTGGGGACACCCAACACAACAAACAGACTGGCACCTACCTCCTCCTTGCTGCTGTCCCTCCTGTAACTGCCTATCCAGGTCAGGGAACCCCACTGCCAGGACACGCATCATGTGGGTGGTCAGGCGTCGGCACCCGCCGTGGGGGCGTGGAGGTGAGAGCCCCAGCTGGACCCGGGCGGTCCGCCGGGTCCAGCACCGGATGTCCTGCCACCGTTTTCTGACTTGGGCTAGGCGCCGACTGCGACCCCCCGCAACTCTCACGGCCCTGACGATCCGCTTCCAGATCCCCCCTTCTCGTAGGCAGTTACCTGTGAGGATGACAAAGTGAGACAACATAACTACACCTGCTCCATGTCACAGAGACACACATTTGAACATCAATGATATGTTGAACAGGGCATAGGATGCTGCCAAGGAATCCCATCTTACTCATATCGACATTGGCCTCTGTGGAAGCCCCAATGCACTACATGGCATTGAAACTACACAGGTGGCAGGAGTGGTGCGACACACTCCCTGATCATGGCACACACTGTGCATCACATGCAACACCAGGCTGATGGACAGCACCTCAAAGCAGTTACATGCCCCAGCCCACTGACGCAACCTCAGCAGAGTACACAGACACACACAGGCACAGATCAATCACCTGCCATTGGCAACAGCGGATACATACCTCACTCTGCACATGTGCCACTTGCCTGTGGGGTGTCACAGGTGTCGGGCTAGCTCAGCAAGTCAGACACACAGCACGGCTTACTTTTCACATCAGATGGGTAGAGCTGTTGCCTCCTCCATGCAGCTGTGGTGCAACACTTCACATAGACACTCACCCACATGACAAGGAACCATCACACACATCAATTTCCAGGAGAGCATACACATCACTTGGACACTCTCACCAGAGCTCCCCTCAACTCATACACATCCATGGGTACAGTGACCTGTCAAACCGGGGGGACCCCTGAATCACCTCAGGACAATAGGCAAAAAATGCCACCAAGGATTTGCCAGGCTGAATGTGTCTGCACTATGCAGTGAATGTCACAGTAAGCGCAATGCAAGTGAGGAGTGCACACAGGAATTACTTCATGCTCTGCATGACAGACATAAGCCTTCCCCCCCCCCCCCCCGGGACCCCCCTAAACCTCATTGCATGTCTGTCACACCTGGACACAATGCCAGAAGTGACAGCCACGAAAAAGGTGCACAGTCAAAGGTAGTGGGGTCAGCACTCACCTGCTCCCCTGGTCTCCCATACAGGCAGGGGTACTGTGGGAGGAGGACATTCAGCAAGGCCTCATTCTCCTCAAGTGTGAATGGCTCAGCCCTCTCCACAGTCCGCAACATGGTGCCAGAGGAAGCACAGACAGCAGCAGTGTGGTCGACAGGAAAGTTGTGCAGGCAAGTGCTCTCTCATGGGTTCTGGCTGACTTATATCTGTCTTGCTAGGGGCTTTTATTTACAGGAGTACAGAGTGATTGGTCAGACTCATTTGCATCCTACGTTTCCTCCAATCCCTTTAAACATACACCAATGACACGAATTTGCATGGTTCAAATTTTGAGCATCATAGCAAGGCAAACACCACTTTGCAACATTGTAATTTTTGGGCCAACTGACTTTTCAAGCCCACATGATGGCCACATTGCAACTGAAATCTCTGTATCCATGACAACAGCATGCATTTTGGGCCTAATACTTGTCCCCTATGTAATTTTTGATTAAAAAAAACATGTACGATGCGTTTCACACGTACCCGTACACGTACGGCACCACTACAATAGTGATACGGACCGTACACACAACGTGTGTACGGTCCGTAACACGCGTACTCCTATGGCACCACTACTATAGTGATACGGACCATTCATACGCTCTGAGAGTGTGTGTACGGTCAGTACCACGCGTACTCCTACGGCACCCCTACTATAATGATACGGAACGTACAAACGCTCTGAGAGCCTGTGTACGGTCCGTATCACTATAGTAGTGGTGCCGTAGGAGTACGCGTGTGTGTATGGTCCGTACCACGCGTACTCCTACCGCACCACTATTATAGTGATACGGACCATACACACGACGTGTGTACGGTCCGTAACACGCGTACCCCTACGGCACCACTACTATAGTGATACGGACCGTACATATGCTCTGAGAGCGTGTGTACGGTCCGTACCATGCGTACTCCTACGGCACCACTACTATAGTGATACGGACCGTACACACGCTCTGAGAGCCTGTGTACGGTCCGTATCACTATAGTATGGTGCCGTAGGAGTACACGTGTGTGTGCGGTCCGTAACACGCGTACTCCTACGGCACCACTATTATAGTGATACGGATCGTACACATGACGTGTGTACGGTCCGTACCACGCGTACTCCTACGGCACCACTACTATAGTGATACGGACCGTACACACGATGTGTGTACGGTCCGTACCACGCGTACTCCTACGGCACCACTATTATAGTGATACGGACCGTACACACGATGTGTGTACGGTCCGTACCACGCGTACTCCTACGGCACCACTACTATAGTGATACGGACCGTACACGCGCTCTCAGAGCGTTGTATGGTGCGTTTCACACACTTACACTGGTGATAGGAGGCGCACACGAAAGGAATGGAGGTCTCCGACTCGCACAAGGCTGTACATCAAGTCACTGTCATTGCAGACTTTCATGTGCAGGGCCTAGGTGTGTCAGGCAGTGATATTGCACATGTCTCCTCATGTAGTTGCACAAGTGATGTGTGATGACCTGTGTACACATGTCATGTGTGATGGGGCACTATGTGGCACACTTCCCCTTCACACTTTGCACATGTGTGCCTGTAGTACAAACGTGTCAAGCACAGCATCACTGGTATGGCACAGTCACCACCACCCGCAACTGTCCCTGATGCCAGGGACAGGGACACTAACAACTGACATTTCACAATCAGCGTGCCCCGATGTGACTATGTCATGTGTGTGTCATGTGTTCCCATGAGCTTGCTGTTACTGTTCCGTCAACTACATCTGCTGTTGCTGCATCCAACATGTGGCTGTGTGGAGATGGGCATGGCACACATCTACGCACACCATGCCACATGTGGATTCCCACGTAAGCAGGGTCTGTATGCATCGGACATGATATTTTCACATGAGGACATATCTGCGTCATCTCAATGTCTGTGTTTTCTGTTTTCACGTGTACCCCTTCATCGCAATGTGTGTGATCTGTACATTTGACATTCCATGTGACCTGTGCGTCTAGCTTGCCGTCAGCTGTCTGTATGAGATGACATCCTTTAAATGCAGCTATGTGGATGTATGTCACTCCTGTGATGTCTCTGGCTGTTCACTCAGACTGGCCCCCAGCTCGTTTCAGGGCATGTCATGTAGACTTGCCAATCAACAGGTGTATCTGGCTTTTCGTAGGAGTATCACCAAGCTTGCATACGTGTCCTGGATGTATTGCACACATCAGACTCTGTATTTAGCAGATGTGTAGTAGCAGTTGAGCATGTGCCCTGTTCATTGACATTGATGTTGTTATGCTCTCAATCTTCGTCATTCATCACAATTTTCTGCAGGGCACCGCCTGTCCCCTGACCAATGCCAGACTTGGGTGCCATGAGGGAACGTGCCTGCATCCGACGTTACAGATTCACTCAACAGTTGATTGAGGACTTGACCGCCAAGGTGGCACCACACCTCCATCCGCGACACAGGTATCCCACTGCACTGACCCCCAAGATGGAGGTGATGGCAGCCCTGCATTTTTTTGCCACAGGTACGGTTCAATTCACCATAGCTGATGTTGGTGGCATGTCACAGACAATGTTCTGCCGTGTCCTGCGTGATGTTTTGGCAGCCATGTTGGAGCACCTTGATGAATTCATCCATTTTCTGACTCCTGAGGAGTTGACAGGTGTCAAGGGTGATTTCTATGCCCTGGGAGGGATGCCCCATGTCATTGAGTCCATTGATGGGACACATGTGGCTTTGGTACCACCACAGGCACAGGAGGTAGCCTATCGCAACCGTAAACATTACCACTCTATAAATGCCCTTGTGGTGTGTCTTGCTAACATGCTGATTTCCCATGTCTGTGCACGTTTTCCAGGGTCAGCACACGATGCCTACATCATGAGGCGTAGCAGGGTGCCACAAATGATGCTGCGGCTGCACAACTAACGAGCATGTCTTGTTGGTGGGTATACTCTGTTTGTCCTGTGTGTTGCGGTATCTCTGGCTCTTACGGCATCTCCTGACCCACTTATTTACATGATGTTTCCATGTAGGGGACTCTGGCTATCCCAACATGCCATGGCTGATGACGCCTCTCCGTAACCCAAGATCAGCTGCAGATCACCGGTACAACAATGCACACGGGCAGACCAGGCGAGTGATTGAGCGGACGTTTGGCCTCCTGAAGAGCCGATTCCGGTGCCTCCACAAGACAGGCGGGTCCCTCCCATATGCACCGGCGAAGGTCTGCAAAATCTTCCTCGTGTGCTGCATGCTGTACAACATGGCAGTGGAGAAGGCAGTGCCACTCATCCTGGAGCAGGATGAGCAGGAACATCCACCCATGGAGGATGAAGGGCTTGGTAATGAGGCAAGTGAGGAGGAGGAGGAGGAGGAGGAGGATATCCGGAGTCAGCTCATACGCAACTTCTTCTCATAATGGTGAGTCACTGGGTCTGAGTGTGCACGCTTGTAGCCTTGGGTGGCATGTGTTGCAATGTGTGTGTCCAGCTGACTGTATGCTAAGTGACTTAGATGTGTGTTCTGATGTGTCACTCGAGTGATGATGTCATTCCACACATTTTAGCAGGGACACTTTATTTTAAATTTGCATGGGGACAACATTGTTCCTGTTTAGTAAATGACCATGTATGTGGAGAAAAATCTTCTAGCTGACTTCTTGTGTGTCTGTCATTCCCAGGTTCTTGCGCATGTTGTCTGCTCGTGTCATCGTTGTCCTCCTGCTATTCCTCATGAGTATTGCAACGTGTGCTGAATCAGCGTTCCATGCACGGACATGGGGAAATTTCATTTTGGGTAAGGATTGCAGCAAGGCATTTTGGGGCTGGTATGTGTTTGGAATGTGTGGGGACTGCTTCTGTGCATGTTGTGTTACCATGTATACATGTTGACTCACCATGGGGCACATAACATGTAGCATTACTCCCATGAATTGAAAGTCACCCTTCGTGACAGTCATCTGTAATGGTTTTTGGATTCTGATGAAGGCCTCAATGTGTGTAAAACTTCCCTCTTAAACATACGGGATGCTACGGGTGGACATAGTGTGGGACATCCCCATGACAGGCTCAATGGGGAATTGCAGCCTCTCCGTGTGCAGCAGGAGGTGTTTGGCTCATCCCGTTAACTTGTGTGCCAGTTCATTTGGATTTACAACATCCGTGTTGTGAAGGGGGTGTCCAGCGTAGGTCCCACATGTTCAGTCAAATGACCTGTGAGTCTGTTCATATTGATACATTTCCCTCAGTGTGAGCTTGAGTAATAAAGGTGTTCCTCACCCTCCGAAGTGCCTCATCTCTGTCAATGCAGGACTCTTGCCACTTTGCATGCATCATCTCTGGCATAGTTGTCAAAGATAGTGCATATGAGTGTATGTGTAGTTCGGCAACATGCATGCAGTTCTTCATGGATAATAATCACTATTGTGCATGAAGTCCATGGTTGTGTAAGTATTTGGGCAGCTTGCTCTCACCAACGGGCCGTCAACGCCTGCTGAGGGTGTGTCTCCTGTGCGCAGCTCGGCCTTCTGTTTCCTGATCATGTGTCAGTCATCTTTGGTGATTGTTCATCCATTTTCTCTGGGTGAGCCATGAGTAACCTGACACTCCTTCCTTTACATGCACCTGTTGCAGTTGTCCTTTCTGACATCCTTGTCTTTATGTGCTACTTTTGGCCTAGTTTCCAGTCCATGCCGCCTGCTGCTGCGGGCCCTGCGGCAAGGGCCCACCAAGTTCCCCGATTCTGCAACCCACACGCCTCCAAGATGCTCCTCCCTTCCTCCCTCCACCCATTCATTAGGCTGTCATCAGCTTGTCTGTGCCACTGTTGCAGCCACACGGTGCCAAAGGCAGGACCGTCAGCGCATGCAACGTGCACATGGCACGACCCTCATGTCCTTGCATGACCCACATCACACAACAGTCTCATGTTGCAGCCACCCTCCAAGCAATGTCCAAGCGAAAATCAACCGCCTGCTCTCAGGCATACCCTAAGCGCACACACGACACCTTCGCATGCTGAGTGTGCAACTCCAACTGCCTACACAGCGCTGCCCCGCCTTCCAGGCCCTGTCACACCAACCAGGTCATGTCCCTCCTACTCCACACCGGCTCCGTCCAACAGCACGCCATTGGACTCTGTTACCTCCTCAACACAACAGGTCCACACATCACCATCATGACAGTGACCTGGATGAAAGCATCCTCAGCACACAACTTTTTCATTGCCATCTCAGACGGATACAAGAGCACCCGCAGGGACGGCACTAACAATCCCGGAGGATGAATTGATATCTATTCCCAAGTACGCACTCAGGGTCACAAATCCGGTTTGGCACAAACCTCCTGCAAACCCTCAGAGTAACACTCATCTACAGATCTCCAGGCCTACATCCACAATTCCGCAAAGCCATCCACATATCCATCGTCACGCACGCCCTCACATCCACAGGATACATGTGGCTGTGGACCAGGAACTTCTGGCTGGATGAGAACCACACCAGCATCCATCATTGGTCCATCCACATTAGCATCCACGTCTCCGACGGGCAACACACTGCCACACACCCCGCTACCAATCCCCCAAAGATGCTTGATGTAAGTCAACACAGACAAGTTGTGTGGGACACTGGAACCAACACCACCGCCACACCCTGCAACCTCACACACTGGATCAGCAACTGATCCAACAATCTAGCCATGTTGACGGACTTTCCTGTGACGCACATCAACAATTAAGCCACCTGGGACAAGGCAGACCTACTGGACTCATACACTTCTAGCAGGACTCTTGTGCACAGCTTGCAACACAAATAACCATCAGTGGCCTTACAACCCTGGAAAACGGCACACACAACCATCCCCATATCATCAGCAAGGACAATTGGAGATCCTTCAGATGGGGACGAGGCCAAAAAACAGCACGACATCAAGGAGCTCATCATTATCGTTAGTGCACTGACATCAGCTCTCCATCCAAAAGACACCCCACCCTTGCAAGGCTGAGCCAATCCCTTGCAACTTTCTACCACTGCAAGCTCATGGACATACACGCAAGCCTTGGCACACAGAGGCAGAACGCACTATTATACGCGTGACCAACCACCCTCAGGTTTTGGACTTCCATCATCAGCAGATACAACACCCGGCTCATGTGCAACATCCCCTGGGGATCTCCATCAGGACCCTTCCCACACAACATCTCAACCACATCATTCCCCATCCTTGTAGCCCCCGTCCAGCACGTCATGTATGTATCTTTGGAGTTAGCCACATTCCATGGTAGATAGAGCCATGCAGTGACCCAGGCCCTTCTTAGACAATGGACGGCAGGAACGCTAGCTCTCAAGGAACCTCAACGTGCTTCCCTAGCCAGCAAATGTCATCAGGAAGACAGTCAACGAGCAATAGACAAACTTCCTCCATGCAAAGAGCTCCAGGCAACCTGCACAAGACCGTCTTCCACAGTAATCACCCCACTGCAACCGTCATCATTGCCACCAACACCGACAACTTTGCCCTGCTCAACAATGGTGAGGCCAACCCCCTTGACCTCTCCAAAGCATTATGCACGATGTGCTCACACACTGTCAGCTCACACATCTCCAACACTGGTATCCAGGGGATGGACCAGGATGAAATCACCAAGTGGCTCACCAGCAAGGCCATGGGAGTGGGACTCAAGCCTTCAGCATGTAGTACAGTGGTGTCATCTGGCACATGGCCCAGGGCTCATCTCTCAGCGTGTCAATCTTCAATGTGTCCATGACCCCCCTCTCCACCATCACATGCGCACACAACCTCATCATCATCTCATATGCCATTGACAGCCAGCTGCTCCTCACCCTCACCAAAGACACAGCCATTGCCAGTTCCAACCTTCAAGAAGGCATGAGGTCCGTTGATGAATGGCTGAACATCAGCCACCTGAGGCTGGACTTGTACAGGGCTGAGGTAATCATCTGAGGATTGTCCCCTTACAGCTGGGTCAACTCCTTGTGTCCCACCCGCCAGGGCACTGCACCAGCACCCAGTGGCCACGCACATAAGATGGTGTGCATCATGGACTCGTCGCTCACAATTGCCATGCAACTCACCAGCATCTGTACCTCATGCTGCAACACCCTCCGCATGATGCACATGACCCACAGATAGATCCACTCCAAGGCAAGACAGACCGTCCCCCAGGTCCACGACACCAGCCGTGTCAACTACAGCCCCGCCCTCTACGGAGCAAGTACAGCCAAACTCCCGGAAAACTTGTCCACATCCAGGGTGCATCTTCCTACCTCAGCTTCAACATCCCGCGCCCCAGCCACATCACCGTCCACCTGAGATAGCTGCAATGGATCACTGTCTGCTGCAGGATGACCTTCAGACTCCTCACCCACACTCAGGAGGCAGTCCACAACCCCAGACCCCAAACCAACCTTGGACGTCTGTCATCCAAGACCCCTTTCGGCCAACTCCGTGCATCCAACCTTGCCCTGGCCAACATTCTTCACATCCACCGAAGTCCTGCATGCAGGACATAATTCTCCCACCTGGCTAAACATACCTGGGACTCCCTCCTCGGGCACCTCCACATGAGCCATGACCTCTACACCTTAATGATGCTCTTCCAAATTGGTCTGTCCGCACAATATTGCAAGCCCCCCCTCAGCAGCTTGAGGCCATCACGGGTGAGTATTGTGCTCCATGTCTGTATTGGATGATACATTGTGACCCATGTGTGTCCTGTACCGGACTCAGATCCCAGGGTATGGATGGCTGGAGTTAGTTCAACACTCAGGCATAGTTTGACATTTCCCCACACATATGTTGTGGACTCATGCAAAATGACTGCAACATCTAATTAAAGAAAATTAGTTTTATTATCGGTGGGGGGCATCTATTGTGGGTAAAAATAGGTGCTATACAGTGTGCCTAGAATCCAAAGTTCGCAGGGGGAGATGGGATCCTTTGCATTTGAAGTCATCAGAGTCCAGACCACAGTGTTTGTCATCATTGGTCAGACTGTGACCAGCAAGTCCATGTGGCAGAGAATGTCAGTGAAAGAGGTGCTGCTGTTGCGCATGAAGGCCAGGTGCCAGGCCAGGTGACCTGGGAGATGTGGATGGTCCGCTGCCTCTAACGGTCTTTTCCGCGGATGACCCACCTTCCTCGCGGGACCCTCAGATGCAGGCCTTGACGATGCTTGGGACGCTCCGTCGGACGAATCCTCCTCCTCCTCCCTCCCTGTGGCTGGTGTTGGTCTTCGCCTGGTGACACAGGGAGGGTTGCCCATGTTGTCGGCGATCCGTCGGAGTGAACGGCTTATGTCCGTTTGCACCGCCAGGAGCTCAGCCAGTCTTGCCTCCATCCGTCCTTGGTGTTGTTGTTGACTGGCGTGTTGCTCGGCCTGCTGGTTCTTAATCTCTGTGAGGGTCTCCACTACCTGGCTGATGGCCCAGGTGTCACGCCGGTATGCGTCCATGATGTTGCGTATGTGTGACATACCGGTCCCTTCAGCTGGCTGGTCAGGTTCTCGCCTCCGCCTGCCTCCACTCCCACCATCCCTGCCCACACGAGCCTGTGCTGCCATTGTGGGCACATCGGGTCTACTGGACCCCTGAGGGATGGCAGTTGCGGGGTTGTCTGCCTCCTCCTGGGTGCCCGGCGAACCTTGTCCCTCCAGGTCAGACTGGCTCAGTTGTTCAGTGGGGGCAGGGCTCCTGTGTGTCTCCTGGGATGTGGCAGGAATGGGGGTGGTGGTTGGCACAGATGTACCTGAGGCAGGTGCTGCAGGGGCTTGGACACCAGAGGGTCCAGGTGGGTTGGGGTCATCCGCGGAGTGTTGAGAGGCGTCGCTGCCGGTGGGATCAGGTTCCTCCCTGGGACTGTGATTCTTCCCCCCATTGTTGGGGGGAGATCCATGACGTTGCCCTGTGTGTGAGAGAAAGACAATGTTAATGCTGTTTCATGCGACATCCATGTTTCATACATATTCAAGTTGGCACAGTTCCTCCAGGTAGTTGTATGTGCCTAGCATTCCCCTCACTGTTCACTTGTGGATGGGTATGTTGCGGGGGACAGATTAATATGTTCTCCTGAGTGTTTGACATGTGGATTTTTGGCTTGGATGCTTCTTTGGCTATGGATTGATCTTGTTGTGTCACATGTCCATTGTGAGAGTGGGTAAGTCCATTGCCTGCCCCGGGGGTGTGTGCTTGTGTAAGGGGTGTGTGTGACAGGGCCTGCTGGTGGGTGTAGTGTGATTTGGCTGTGGGTCTCCCAGGTGATGTATCTGTCCCCTCATGCGGCATGCTGCCATGACAGTGAGTGTGAGTTCCTGTCCTGGATATATGAGCTTGTGGTGTTGGTGTTTGAATTTACAGTGATCACAGGAGGGCCTTGTGCTGCCTACAGCAGGGCCAAGTGTCAGCTACCTTGTCAGTACTTTGCCAGTCCCTGTGCATTGAGCATGGTGCATGGGTATGTCCCTGGGCCATATGGGCTGAGGGCAATGGTGTCTGATTCAGAGTTGAACAATGTGTTTTGTGAGCCCCACCCTCCCAGCATCCCGGACATCCAGTCTTGGGTTTGTGCTTCGTGTAGCCTGGGACATGGCATGGCCTTGCTTTGTGGATGGGGCATACACATGTTGTTTTTGAGTGTGGTCGTGTCCGGTGAGGGCTTGGGGGTAGTTGCGTACATTTGGTGTAGTTGGGGTGTGGATGCCATTACCCCCATGTTACGTAAGTTGTTTGTGTACTCACCAGGCTCTGCAACTCCTTCGACTCCGTGTACTCCCACTGGCGGAAGCAGGGCCATCACCTTCTCCTCCCAGGAATGGTAATGTACCGGTCTGCGGGGCAGCCCACCTCCAGTGATGTTGCTATGGGCGTAGTCCTCGTTCATTTTCCACTTGACTGCCCTCCGCAGATCGTACCACCTGGCTTGGCATTCATTCCTGGTCCTTCTGATGGGCGCAACAGCATTCACCCTATCGACGATCCTCTGCCACAGGCGTGATTTTTCGTCTATGCTGGTCTGTCTGACCAATGTTCCAAAGAGCTGTGGCTCGACTCTGATGACTTCGTTGACAAGGATGTCCAGCTCCTCCCTTGTGAACTTTGGATTCTTGTCTGTGGGCATGGTGTGGGGTGAGGGTGTGGATGGTTGTGGGTGTGAATGTGAAGGTGTGTGTGAGAATGTGAAGAGGGGGTATGTGTGAAGGAGTGTGTGTGAAGGTGTATATGTTAAGGTGTATGGGTGCAGTTGTTGGGGTGTGCTCTGTAGCTGCTGTGAGTCTGTTTCAAAGGCTCATGGTTTGTGTGTGTGGGCCCTTTTTAGTGGTCCATTTGTGGGTGGGCCTGAGTTAGAATTTTTGGTGGGTGTGTTACAAGAGGTGGTTGTGAGTTTGGGCCTCTGTTTACCTGTTTGGATGTGCCAGGTCAGTCATTTGGATGTTTTTTGTAATGTAGACGTGTTTTGTGGTGTTGTGCGAGTCGAAGTGACCCTCCTTGTGCTGTTTTACAGTGTCCTGGTTCAGTACGAGTCGTTTTCGCGTATGTAAGGTGCGTCCCTACGCGGTGTTGTTGTACCGTGCTCGCATACGCAATGTTGTTGTAAGGTCCGTACATACGCGATGCTGGGGGACGGTGCTGGGGTACGGTGCATACAAGTACGGTGCTGGGGTACGGTGCGTCCAAGTACGTGGCTGGGGTATGGTGCTGCGGTACGGTGCGTCCAAGTACGGGGCTGGGGTACGGTGCTGGGGTACGGTGCATCCAAGTACGAGGCTGGGGTACGGTGCTGGGGTACGGTGCGTCCAAGTACGGTGCTGGGGTACGGTGCGTCCAAGTACGGGGCTGGGGTACGGTGCTGGGGTGCGGTGCGTCCAAGTACGGGGCTGGGGTACGGTGCTGGGGTACGGTGCGTACAAGTACAGGGCTGGGGTACGGTGCGTCCAAGTACAGGGCTGGGGTACGGTGCTGGGGTACGGTGCGTCCAAGTACGGGGCTGGGGTACGGTGCTGGGGTACTCTGCGTCCAAGTACGGGGCTGGGGTACGGTGCGTACAAGTACGGGGCTTGGGTACAGTGCATCCAAGTACGGGGCTGGGGTACGGTGCGTCCAAGTACGGGGCTGGGGTACGGTGCTGGGGTACGGTGCGTCCAAGTACGGGGCTGGGGTAAGGTGCGTCCAAGTACGGGGCTGGGGTACGGTGCTGGGGTACGGTGTGTACAAGCACGGGGCTTGGGTACGGTGCGTCCAAGTACGGGGCTGGGGTACGGTGCTGGGGTACGTTGCGTCCAAGTACGGGGCTGGGGTACGGTGCTGGGGTATGGTACGTAGAAGTACGGGGCTTGGGTACGGTGCATCCAAGTACGGGGCTGGGGTACGGTGCTGGGGTACGGTGCGTCGAAGTACGGGGCTGGGGTATGGTGCTGGGGTACGGTGCGTCCAAGTACGGGGCTGGGGTACGGTGCTGGGGTAAGGTGTGTCCAAGTACGGTGCTGGGGTACGGTGCTTGGGGTATGGTGCATACAAGTACGGGGCTTGGGTACGGTGCGTCCAAGTACGGGGCTGGGGTACGGTGCTGGGGTACGGAGCGTCAAAGTACGGGGCTGGGGTACAGTGCGTCCAAGTACGGGGCTGGGGTACGGTGCTTGGGTACGGTGCGTCCAAGTACGGGGCTGGGGTACGGTGCTGGGGTATGGTGCGTACAAGTATGGGGCTTGGGTACGGTGTGTCCAAGTACGGGGCTGGGGTACGGTGCTGGGGTACGGTGTGTCCAAGTACGGGGCTGGGGTATGGTGCTGGGGTACGGTGCATACAAGTACGGGGCTTGGGTACGGTGCGTCCAAGTATGGGGCTGGGGTACGGTGCGTCCAAGTACGGGGCTGGGGTACGGTGCTGGGGTACGGTGCGTACAAGTACGGGGCTTGGGTACGGTGCGTCCAAGTACGGGGCTGGGGTACGGTGCTGGGGTACGGTGCGTCCAAGTACGGGGCTGGGGTACGGTGCTGGGGTACGGTGCGTACAAGTACGGGGCTGGGGTACGGTGCGGACATGAGGGGGGGTACGGTGCTGACATACGGGGGTACGGTGCTGACATACGGGGGGGACGTGCGGACATACACGGGGGAGGCTGTACGACTCATATCCCGGGCACAAGTTTACCCGGGATACGAGTGGTACAGAGTTCGCTCCGTACGGGACGTTTTACATACGCTTGTATAATCGGAAGGGCGTTACGGATCGTACTTGTGCGCTCGGACTTCTGTTTTACGATTTGTATGTAAAACTGTCCGGGTACGCCTCGTAGACCTTTTCCCGAAGCGATTCGTATGTATTTTTCACGTACGAATCGTACTTCACCGGTGGGACGGGACTTGTACGATTCGTACGTAAAAATATACGGATACGAGTCGTACGGGAAATAATTTTACCCGATCGGAATCGGCACCAAAATGTTGTAGTATTTTAAAGCGTTCAGACAGGAACGTTTGTGAAAGCAGGTCTTGTAAATGTTTTTTAAACAGAAAAAGCTGCAGTCACTAAGTGAGATATTAAAGTGAATATGTGTAGAAGGAAACTAAGCGTTATGCACACAGAGTGAAGCGTGTGACAGAACTGGAAAGTACAGAATCACTGTTTTTTCACCGCTTATTTATGCACATTGATGGCACTTTATTTAATGTAATCTAGTTTCGCAATGGTATTGCTGGGCAAGGACATGGTGTGTGGGGTTGGGGTGGATTTGTAACATTTCTTTTGATTTAGTTCTTCATTTTGAATTAAGTGCCATTGTTGTCCTTGGGCTGGCTTCATTCCATCCCTAGAGCAATTTTATTTTGCTTTCTTCTATTGTCATATCAATTGAGGTGAAAATATCCTGAGTTTTCAATGGCTATATCATCAATTACAGCACCCACTGGTATACATACATCTGGTGGTGACTTCTTCAATTAATTACCAACTAAGGGGCCGATTCCGATCCTGGAAAAACCGGGTACGAACCGTCGGTCGGAGCGTTTTCTCTGTCCGACTCGTACCCGGTAAAAACACCATACAAACTTGCAAGTACGATTCGTACGGAAACACCATTTCCGTACGAGTCGGAAAAAACACCGACCGACAGCAAAATACATACGAATGTGATCCGGGACACCGCGGACGTGACGTCCGGACGGAGTTAGGCATGTTTTTATGTCCCAGCAAGTACGATTCGTACCGACAGCAGTCCGGACGGCAATATTTTTACGGCACCCAAAAAGTGCCGGAAAAGCAAAGTACGCAGCGATGCGAGTGGAATAGGGGGCCCAGTACGTGCCGTCCCCCCCAGCCCCCCGTATGTACGCGCCCCCCAGCCCTGCGGATGTACGCACCGTCCCCCCTCAGCCCCCTGGATGTACGCGCCGTCCCCCCCAGCCCCGCGGGTGGACGCGCCGTACCCCCAGCCACCCCGCGGGTGGACACGCCGTACCCCCAGCCCCCTGCACCGTACCTACGGGGGTGGGGGTACGCGCCGTACCTACGGGGGTGGGGGTCCACGCCGTACATACACGGGTGGGGGTCCGCGCCGTACATACACGGGTGGGGGTCCGCGCTGTACCTACGGGGGTGGAGGTACGTGCCGTACCTACGGGGGTGGGGGTCCGCGCCGTACATACACGGGTGGGGGTCCGTGCCGTACCTATGGGGGTGGGGGTCCGCGCCGTACATACATGGGTGGGGGTCCGCAGCGTACATACACGGGTGGGGGTCCGCGCCATACCTACAGGGGGGGACCCGCGCGTCCATCCGCGGGGGGGCTAGGGGTACAGCGCGTACATCCGCGGGGGGGCTGGGGGTATGGCGCGTCCATCCGCAGGGGGTTGGGGGTATGGCACGTACATCCGCGGGGCTGGGGGGGGACGACGCGTACATCCACGGGGCTGGGCGGGGGACGGCGCGTACATACGGGGGCTGGGGGGGTGTTCGGCGCGTACCGGGCACCTGTTTGGACGTCGCCATGGTTGCTATAGGAGTTCGCTCCGGACGGTCTTTTTACCATACGGTTGTACAATCGGACGGACGGTACGAATCGTACTTGCGCGCTCGGACTTCAGTTTTCAGATTCGTACATAAAAATGTCCGGGGACATGTCGGACACGTTTTCCGACCCGAGGCCGTGTCGGGGAATTTACCCAATGCGATTCGTATGGACTTTTTCACATACGAATCGTACTTGCCAGTTTGT
The DNA here is from genome assembly GCF_964204655.1 of Triturus cristatus. Taxonomy (NCBI): domain Eukaryota; kingdom Metazoa; phylum Chordata; class Amphibia; order Caudata; family Salamandridae; genus Triturus; species Triturus cristatus. The sequence continues at coordinate 965,999,766 of NC_140579.1, read as the reverse complement.
ACGGGACTTGTACGATTCGTACGGTAAAAAATCCAGATACGATTCGTACGGGGAATATTTTTCCAGGATCGGAATCGGCCCCCAAATCCCAATACATTGATCCATAGGACTTTTTTTTTTACATTTTTATATTGCGCAAACTTCACCCGCATCGGGTATCAGAGCGCCTTACATAGCACCAATGCATTACATGAGGACACATTCATTTTTGTTAGGCATAGGGAGATTAAGTGATTTGCCCAGAATCACCGGATGTTCAGCGTTATTGCCGAGACTCGAACCCAGTTCCCCAGATTCGAGGTCGACCGGCCTAGCCGTAAGCCAACTCCTCTCCCCTTTGAAGCTATGTTAACTTTATTTTGTCCGTTAGTGCCAAGCAACTACTAACATTTTCATGAAAGCTTGACCCTGCCCAAAAAAAATGCAATGAAGCAAAAACACCAGATATATTTCCTGCTTTAGGCCTGGTTTCAAGTCAGCCCCAAATTTCGGGATCAAATTGTGCCACTACTAGTTACCGTCTGTGCAGGGGCGGTCATTGGCTTCTGTGTCATTTACTCCTGATTCCGTGTTGCAGATCCAGGAAGGAAAATAACAAGCACTGTGTATGTCTCCACCCAGTCCCAGGTGCGCACACTGGAATTCCGACGTGGAGTTAACCAGCAACCCATGTTGAGCGCGTTTTTCAGCCAAGTTGTAATACTGTTTCTGATGGAAATGTCAGACTGTAGATTCCTCACCGTCCGAATAGAACCAGGAGCCAGACTGGATTAGGGATTTTAAACAGGATTTGCTCCACCCCAGAAGTGATACTATGGAGTCATATATAGTGCCCACCCTGCTGTTCCTTGCTTTCCTTGCCCATCGACGGATCAATTATGGGACCCTAAGACATTTGCTTGTGGTAGCTCTGGTCACAAAGTACCACAGCAAGTGCTCCCTGACGCACCCGATCCCGAAGGTGATCAGGGAGTGGGAGACAAAACTGTACATTGCAGAACACAGTAGTAGGTTACAATTGATGCAACATTCCCTATTCACGTCACGGGCCTGTTCCCAGTCTAAAGTGCAGGGCACCACGATCCTCATCCATGTCCTCAGGAATGTCCACACTTCACCACAAGCACCAGAAGGCAAAGAGGAATTTGTCCTTCTCTTGTCACTTCAAAACAGCCAAGAAGACATAAGTTGGCACGCCAGGGGCCAAACCTTGCTGGCTTCATCTTACCCCAATCTCATTCCAGGCTGGTCCGCTACAACTTGCGTTGCCCAGACCATTGTCACCCTGAAACAAATCGAGACCTTTAAAGAAACTATGCTGAAAATCTTCATGGCAATAGTGGCTCCCTCTGGAGGACCTTCAAGCCCTTAGATGTGCAGGTACCACCAGTTTGCATCCAATACTGACTGACAATCATTCCGGTCCCTTACTGGTGCTGGCCCATTACTCCTCTCTGACCACAGAGGTCTCACCGGTCCTGGGTACACTGATGCTGACTCCCATTTTGGTGGCACCCATTTCATATCCTCTTTCATGGCCAATCTCCATTTCAGAGCAGAAGCAAAGCACAACAACCCCCTAATCTGGAAAACAATCTCTTGCCTCCTCTCAACCTCAGCAATCTAGGAGGTTGGAAGCCCTTTTAGGCTCCGCTTCTAATGCGGTTTAAGGGATTTAGGATGTCCTACATGACTATGTTAATGAGGAGGCGTTGAACAACTTGCTCCATTCTCACTATACTGATGCTGAATTGTGCCTGGACCTACAAAATGCGAACGGCTTGGGCACTTCTCCTGAGTTAGGATCGCCACAGAAGAAAGTACCCCTTTGTGGTGGTTATCCACAGGGCATCAGAAATTATTGGGTTACATCGCCTATGTATGCATGTATTGTGAGGTAAACAGACGTAATATCGAATAAAAAATATCGACTGGACAGAATATCGAGTTTTTAATATAGAATGGACAGAATATCGAATTGCCAAAATATAGTGGTGAAGAATATCGAAAATCAGGTAAGAAATATTGATTTAAATAATATAGAAGTAAGTAATATCGACAGTCATAATATAGTTGTTAAAAATATCGATTTTTTTTATAGTGTTTTAAGTGTTAGTATATGTGTTAAAAGTATGGATTAATTTTGGAATGTATGTTTGAATATTTTTAAAGTAATGCATTTTATGTTATTTAATTTTTGTGTAATTTAATTCCGTAGCGGGTTGTGGGTTTATAGGGGATTAGGGTGGGATGTAATCTAATTATAGTACATTAAATAATAATATTTAGGAATTATTTTAATTTTAATTTTGGGTTTTACTTCTGTAGCGGGTTGTGGGTTTATAGGGGAATAGGGTGGGAAGTAATTTAATTATTATTAGGTAATTATTAATTGGTATTGAAAATTAATTGGTTGCTGATTAATTATTAATTGGTAAATAATGTGTATTAATTGGTAATTAATTTGTATTAATTGTTTAATTGATAATTATGTTAATTGTATTAATTTATTATTTGTAGCGGGTTGTGGGCTTATAGGGGAATATGGTGGGAAGTAATTTAATTGTAAATAATTAAATATTGAAATAATTTTAGTATATTGATAATTAATTTATTATTAATTAATTATTAATTGGTATTATTTGTATTTATTAATTTTTGGTATAGAAAATTAATTGGTTGTTAATTAATTATTAATAGGTAATTAATTAAAAAATATATATTGGTATTTATAATTAATTAGTTATTAAATATTGTGTGATTGGTAAATAATTGTAATACTTTTTTTGGTATTAATAATTAATTTATTTTTAATAAAATATTACATTATTATTTTCCCTACTATTGCACTCACTGGAGTGGGAATAGTAATTTTTACCCCTACGCTATCCAACGCTTTCCCTACTATTGCACTCACTGGAGTGGGAATAATAATTTTTACCCCTACGCTATCCAACGCTTTCCCTACTGTTGCACTCTTTGGAGTGGGAATAGTAATTTTTACCCCTATGCTATCCAACGCTTTCCCTACAGTTGCACTCACTGGAGTGGGAATAGTAAATGTTACCCTCACTCTATCCAACGCTTTCCCTACTGTTGCACTCTCTGGAGTGGGAATAGTAATTTTTACCCCTACGCTATCCAACGCTTTCCCTACTGTTGCACTCTCTGGAGTGGGAATAGTAATTTTTACCCCTACTCTATCCAATGCTTTCCCTACTGTTGCACTCTTTGGAGTGGGAATAGTGATTTTTACCCCTATGCTATCCAACGCTTTCCCTACTGTTGCACTCACTGGAGTGGGAATAGTACATTTTACCCTCACGCTATCCAACGCCTTCCCTACTGTTGCCCTCTCTGGAGTGGGAATAGTAATTTGTACCCCTACGCTATCCAATGCTTTCCCTATTATTACACTCTCTGGAGTGGGAATAGTAATTTTTACCCTCCCGCTATCCAACGCTTTCCCTACTGTTGCACTCTCTGGAGTGGGAATAGTAATTTTTACCCTCCCGCTATCCAACGCTTTCCCTACTATTGCACTTACTGGAGTGCTAATAGTACATTTTACCTGCCCGTTATCCTATGCAAAAAATATTAATATTACGTTAATATTACGTTAATATATATGTATTAAAAAATGTTTTTTTACTTACATTAATTATTTATAAATTTTAAAGTTATTTAAGTATTTTTAAGTATGTTTTAGTTAATTATGTGTATTATTTGCTTAATTTTACATTACTTTTAAGACATTTAAAAAATTCGATATTTTGACCAACTATATTTTTTACAACGATATATTCTATATTTTTGTACTTACCTGTTTGGAGATAGGGATTCGATATTTTGGCATTCTATATTTTTTCCTCGATATTTTTGTAGGTCGATATTCTCCTTCTCGATATTTTGTCAGTGATCCGTATTGTGAATGTATATCATATTTCTATATCTCAAACCTAGACTCAAGGCAGCGGAGCACTGTTCATGGTACAATGTGCCTATATTAGAAGCAAAAATTTGTGAACAGATATCTTTAAGCCTGGGACTGCTGTGTCAGAGTCATTGCTGCAATTTAGTAATGCCCTAACAGATACCCTAATTGCTTTTTGGATGAAGCTGTACGTGCCTCCTCCAGTCACTCGCCCAGTGTATTGATAACATAGACGTGCTCCGGGTGAACCGTCCTTTCTCACCCAACATCCAACACCAGAAAGCTTAGTGATACGAGCATCCATGAATAGTGTCAACCCAAAAGCATTCCCTTCTTCACCGCCAGATAGGGAATCGAGGCCTATTAATGCCGTTGGCAAGAGATTATTCTGAGCCGCCAGTTAGGCCATAAGGTCCCTGAATGCAGTCTGCCTTCTAGGGCATTGTGCATATGTGCACATGGCCGGTGAGATTTTGCTGGCTATTGCTGATGGGTTCAGAGCAGCCTTTTCCCCCAAACGATTCAGGATGGACAAAATACTGCCAAATCTGTATTTCCGGCCAGCCTTGATACAACGGACTGTGTGGGTCGTGCCATGGGCACCAATGTTGTGATTGCGCATCTCGCTTGGCGGCGCTACTGGGTTTTCCTGCGTTGTTCAGGCATCTCTAATGAACATGCCCTTGGATGGATCCAGGCACTGGGGGAAATGCTGATTTGTCACTAGAACTCTTCAAAGATAGCTGCATATGGCCTGCTTGCTAGGCTTGCTCTCACCAGTCCGTCAGTTACATCATCGGTACAGAAAGTTTAGACGCTAGTCGTGGATCTCGCCTATCATCAGCCCAGACTTTTCACTGCTCCAAGGAATGCAGCAGTGGCAGAAGCGGGGGCACCACCATGGACAGGTGTCTTCCACCTCCTTCTCACCCCATGCAGCAGCTATCAAGCCGCTTTTATTTTTCTGTGTATAACCACTAACAACCAGTAGGGGGCAGGATTTGATTTTTCTTACCTAGTTACAAATCCATCATTTTAGATCAGTGGGTGCAAATTGTTCATAAAAACTATGACCTGCCATTCATTTAATTCCCCCTTGTATCACTGTCTCCCACCTGTTCCTACTTCAGTGTTTGCCAGCAGTTCATGCTGCCGTCCATCTGCAGGAAGTCAAGTTTCTTTTGTCCAAGATGGCCATTGAAAGGATATCAGACTCAGAAATTAGTGAAGGGTGGCACTCCTGCTGCTACCTTGTGGCCAAGAAGGATGGAGGGCTCAGGTCGATTTTTGATCTTTGCTTTCTGAATGCCTTCATACAGAAAGACAAATTCAAAATGCTTACTGTAGCTCAGGTTCTTTCTGTCCTGGACACAGGAGAACGGATGCTAACCTTTGACTTACAGGATGCGTACTTTGATGTGCACATCCTGCAGTCAGACAGATGCTTCTTTTGGTTCATGGAGGTGGGTGCAGCTCACAATTTACATTTCTACCCTTTGACGTCACTTATACCCTTCAGATGCTTAAGAAAGTGAAGGCAGTGGTTGCAGTCGACCTTCTCAGGTAAGGTATAGACATATTCCCACACGTCGACTGCTGTCTTTGCTCAAGCCAGGCACTCCACAGTGGGAATCAGACCATCTCTGAAGAATAATTGCCCTTCTATCATCCCTATCATCCCTTGGGTTTTACATCTACAGGCTGAAGTCCCATCATCACATCAGACTCAGACACAATTTACCGGGAGTGAGGGGAAAAAGGTCCTAATCCCCTACTAACCACATAATAAGCATATATCCTTCTCGTACTTGTTCTTGCCCATAAAAGGGGGAGAGGCCCCTATCCCCCTAATTTTAAGTAGAATTCTGAAGGTGTGTCTGGGCAAGAGTTTAATCTTATATTTCAAAGGAACGAATTTCCAAATCAGTGCAGGTTGATCCGACACCTTCAGAATTCAGACACAATTTACCCCCTTCCTAGGGGACCATCCTGGCCATGGTAGCGTTTAAAGCCTTCTCAACACCTCAAAAAAGTCCAAGATGTGCTCTAAAGCCTGTAAGGTGTGCATGCATAATATGCATAAATTTGGCCTTCCAACCATGAGACTGGTATGTCTGCAGTAATAGGATTCAAAGGTGCCTTTTGCTGCTAAGGCTGGAGCACCCTTTATATTTTTGTAATGGCCTGCTTTAAGTATAACATCTCATATTCCCATACCTTGGTTTAGAGAAGGAATAGAAAATGTATCTTAGTAAAGAATCCACTAATTAATAGGAGTCCAATTCATTGGTGAACCTAGATTTTTTTGTAAAAATTCCTAAAGAAGATTTCCACAATGGTTGCATATGTCTGCCTAAGCCTGAACAGCCTTCCACAAGGATTTTGAGTCTTTCATCCTGACCAGTGACTGTGACTTTATTCATCAGGCTAGAGAGAAGAGGTGTAGAGTACCAATCAGTAATCTCATTGATAACAAAACCCCTTCTGGGCAGCTCCCTGCTGGAAGGTTCCAGCTTAAAGGTAGTGAGAATGAAGTGCGTATAACAATCCCTATGAAAGTGTAAAAACACCTCATAAACATCACTAAATAAACCGTGCTCAGCATGTCCTGTTTAATAAATCAATGCAGAAGATATTCATTAAAAAAATTAAACGAAGCCGTAAAAGTTAGGATAATTCATACAAACGTGTACCGACTTCAGTGCCTTAAGCGGCATACACCACTGTCGCCATCTAAGAGTGTATTCAAAAAGCTGTTCAAGTGACGCGGATAGTCATAGCTGTAGCGCGAAGATCCTGTTGCTGTCATGGATGGTCAGGCTGGAGCTTCGCATTGACACTCCCTGCGATCAGTCAATGCTGTAGTGTGAAGCGTCGGGCTGACAGAACTTCACATTGGCAGACAGTGCGAGCGAAAAGGTTTTGGTGCCAATGGGCCTGTTTGCAGTCACGAAGAGCCCAAAAACTTCAGTCTGCTCCACTGAGGCCACACCAAGGGTCCAGGACCTGAGGGGACCCAGTTGGGGGACCGGGGATTACTCCAACTGGAACTGGGTGCTGGTTCAGGTGGTTGGGAGCCGGTTAAATCCCTGTGGCTCTGAACAGGAGGACAGCAGTTTAGCCTTTGTAGTCAATCGGAGTCCTGGGATCAGGTGCAGATCCAATCCCTCTTGACTCAGGCAGGTGGACAGCAGGGTAGCAGTTCAGCAAGGCAGTAGGGGAGCAGTCCAGCAGTCCTTTTTGCAGCACAGCAGTCCTTCTTCCTGGCAGAGTCTACACAGTTCCAGAAGTGTACTTAAGAGTTTGTGTCTGAGGCCCAATATGTATACCAGGTCCTTTGAAGTGGGAGAAGCTTCTAGAAGTTTCCCTTTAAAGTGCACAGATTTCCTGCCTCCATTACCCTAGCTCCAGACCAGCTACAGGGAGTATGCAGCCCTTTGTGTGGAGAAAGGACACTCCCTATTCAAGTGTTAAATGGGGCTATGCTCCGTTCCACCCTTCCATCCTGCAAGTGATGGCCCATTCAGGCACACCTAAGCTCTCGGTCTTGTGTGGCTGTCTAGGAGGAATACACAAAGCCTAACTGTCTGCAACACCCAGTCATGTGACTCAGACAGGCTGAAGTCACTAAATGGCTAAGGCAGAAAAATGTCAACTTTCTAAAAGTGGCATTTTCAAAAATTGTAAACAAAAATCTGACTTAACCATAGAGAGGGTTTTTCATTACAATTCCAAAGACATCAAACATGAACTGTTTATCTATTCCCATTTGGAAGTTACAGTTTATTAAATGTCATAAGGGAACTCCAGTGTTATCCTATGGGAAAGGTAGACCTTACAGTGGCGAAAAACGAATAAAAGTACATGTCCTACTTTAAATACACTGCACCCTGCACTCTGGGGTATTTAGGGCCTACTCTAGGGGTAACATATGTTTAAAAAAGAAAGGGTTGAGCCTGATAAAAAGGTTTGCAAGGTCGAATTGGCAGTTTAAAACTGCACACACAGGTTGCAATGGCAGACCTGGGACATGTTTAAAGGGCTACTTAGGAGGATGGCACAATCAGTGCTGCAGGCTCACTAGTAGCATTTACAGGCCTTAAGGACATGTAGTACCACTTTACTATGGGCTGAGAAGTAAACTAAATATGCCAATTGGGTATAAGCCAATTCTACTAGGTTTTACGGAGAGGGTGCAAGCACTTTAGCACTAGTTACCAGTGGACAAAACAGGAGAGTTGACATTACGTCAAACCAATTTGGAGATGCTGATCGTGTCTCAAGGCCGAAAGCCCTGAAGTGCAGAAACTTGCTTCTGTGAAGTCCCATATTATAGAGGGGTCTCCTTCGTCAGATGCCCGACCACCCAGTAGCTCTGTGTGTGTCTCTCCGCATTTGGAGTGCCACCGTTGTGATCGGAGGAAGAGGAGAGGCACTGCCATAGAGCTGGTGTAGAAGGGGGTTATCCTGCATTTCTCAATTCTGTGACGCAAATCCTGTGTCTGCTGCCATATCAAACCACCACTCATTAATAGTAATTAGGTGGGACGCTCTGCATTAGGAATCCATATTCGGGACACGCAGTGTGGCTGAGATTGCCAATACCTTGGTGGTAATTTTGGCTTAAAGTCAGTCATCATTTTAAAAACAAAAACGAATTCAGTTGACCACCTTTCCATAAGCGTTTTGAGCTGGCCTAGTTTATTAATCGCCAGTGCTTGATATAGCCTCAAAATAACTTTTTCACTGGATTTTCCAATATTAATTTGGATTCTGAAGGCTTAAAATCCAGAATGGGTTTTAAAACTTCTTTATAACTCTCTAGTGCGCAGCAAATCTGTATAAAGTGGAAGAACTGCAATTTATGCAATCTAAGTAAGGGATGAGATCAGCATGTGATTTAATGTTGGTGGACACCCACACATCTCCTGGGCTCGGGATGCCTATCCTGTGGCAGGATGTAGAGCCCTCTAATCCTGACACCGAGGGCATTCAGGTACAGACCCACAGTGGCATCAATTTGGTAAGATTCCACATCCACTTGGTTCATTTGAAAAAGCCCTAAACCAGCATTGAATGGGCAAGCTTGACCTGTTCTCAGGTCCTCCACAGTAGAGGTGTTCCAACACCCCACATTCATAAGACAGTTCAAGCCTACTTGCAGGAACGTGCCTTTTCCCCAAATAACCAATCATTAATGGGAAGCGACTGAGCCGTCCAGCAGTAAAGCTGTATATCCTGAATGCACAACCCCTCATTGTAAGGCACCTGAACACATTTATTGTAGGCCACTCGTGGCAGCCCTGCACCCCACCAAAGGAACGATGTCAAAATACAGTTTTATAAATGCATGTGAATTATTCTGTAACATATATAGCAACTGTGGTAATGTTCTCATTGTATATGAGTCCGATTTTCCCATTATGGAGATTGGGAGTAGTTACCCCATGTTGTAAAACTGATGTCTCAGTTTCTGCTGCAGTGGGGCTACATTCAAATCCCAGTATTCCTCTGGATGTAGAAAGACGTTTCTGCCCAGATATTTGAAAGAGCCCCGTGGCAGGAATGCAAGGCAGGAATTATTTTCCCCCTGCTGCTCAGTGGGGTGGAGGGGGGGAAGTGATACATGCCAGGTGATCCTAAGGCCCGAGGCGTCCTCATAGATGTTAAGAATCTGGATAAATCTCAGGACTGACCGGTGCTGGCACTACAGGGACTATAGGTATAAGGAGAGGACATTCTCCACGGATGAGGTTGTCCAAACCCCCACCCCAATCAGTTCCCCATATTTGCCTATGCTGCCCTACCCAGGTAGCTAGGGGCTCCATGACCAATGCAAAAGGGATTGGTGAAAGCGGGCATCCCTATCTCATCCCTCACTGTATGGGGAGGGTTTGGACAAAACTCCTTTTATACAGACTTTCGCCCAAGGGAGGAGTAAAGTAGTTGAGCATAAGCTATGAAATGAGAGCAAAAGTTCATTTTTCCCAACACTTGGTAAAGGTGTGGCGATAGAATAGAGTCAAATGCCTTTGAAAGTCCATTGTGACACAGAGGGTTGTGATATTTTCAGTTAATTTGCCAAAGCAACTTGTAGGCATTGAAGACAATGTTTGGTACCCCGCAAGGGCATAAGGATCGCATTACTTTCAATAGTCTTGTAGCCAAAACCTTGGTCTATAGAATGCACATTTAGTAGGTATCTTACCGGTTTTGGGAATAATCGCACTAGTGTCCTCTGGGGAGTCATATGGGCACTCCTCCGAATGCAAGGCCTCTCGGAACATAGCTTTCAAAGTATCAACCAGTTTGGTGGCATATTTTTTAAAGAAATCCTGGTAGGGAGAAACTGTTAGGCCCAGAAACTTTTCCTGATGACATTTATGTTCTTTGTTTGAGTATTGTGTTTTATTGGCAAATCTAAAGCCACTTTATCCACCCTCGAGGTCTCACATTACTGGATTGTCTGTTTGGAGAAGACCTGTGCAGATTCTTCTGAGGTAATAACTAAACAACTAGAGGCATCTTACACTGAAGATACTGTTCTAAACTCTGTTTCCCTATCGGCTAACAGATAAATCTTCTTGCCTGTTTTGCTTCCTATATCATACACAATATCTTGCTATTTCACCCATGCACGTTTAGGCTACTCAAGTAGTTTTTCTTTGACCGATAGTTATACCACCCCCAGTTACGTTAAAACATCTGCTTCTCTGTTGAATATAACTTTGTTTTCTAACCTATTAAGCAGTGTTTCAAGTTTTACCATGACCTTCTCCTCACCTCTACGCTGGCCTACAGCAGGGCAGATTGCATTTCCCCTTACTGTCACTTTTAGACTTCCCATAATGTAATGGCAGAGGGGACCAAGGAGTAAATCAATTCCAAATAGCCTTCTATTTCCTGTTGGACCTGTTTGAAGAAGTGCCCATCTAGTAACCTTGAAGAAGACAATCACCACTTCCCAATCTGACCCTCGGAAGTCCTTTCAAGGTGATCTCCAGTGGGGCTTGATTAGCAAGATATCTAGAGAGAATGCTAGAGCCCAATATCCCTGCCAACTTCACATCTGGGATGAATAAAAATGGCTATTCTAGAATGTGGTTTATATGCTCCCCCAGAGTAGAACATGAGTTATTGGTCAATTGGGTGTCTTGCCCACCAAATGTCACTCAACTCTAGTGCGGCAGGCCTCAGAGGTAGAGGGGACCTTCGCAATTCAACCCCCAATTCCCTGGTTTCCAACATGGGGCTCATACTGGTATTGAAGTCTCCCTCGAGGATTAACCTGCCCACAGGGATCTTGATAACCAAATAAGTCGGGACCTTTAACTTTTCCTGTAATATGGGCTTTACATACTGTATGCACTTATAAAAGTCCAGTGGCAGCCTTCTAAAAGACCAATGGCCACTACATATCTCCCTAATTTGTCACCTCTTATCGCTGTCATGGTCAAGGGGAATGTCTTATGTATGAAGATAAAAGCTGGTTGGGTTGGATGAACAGTACCCAACACTATTATTGAAAAATAAAGTAATTGATTGAAACTTGATCCACGATTTGTGATTTAAACTTATGAACTACATACAATCCCTCTTCATAGGGACACCAGGCAGTGCTTAAGGGAACAAACCCACAATTGGGAAACGCAGCTTCTATTTTTGGTTTCTCACACTCCAGGATCAGAGAGTGAAACCCTTTTGCATGCTATAAACTGTGTAAGATTGGAATAAGTTTGGAATACCAGGAGTGCGTGATCCTCTCCACTTGAGACTATGTATGAAGATGCCACCTACTCCCCCCCCAGATCCTGGTATAAAGTCTGCAATATATACCCTAAAATAGCCTTAACAACTCAGACAACCACAATGGATGTCAGTATATCTCCTGTAAGAGGGTCAATTTTGGTCTGTTTTTCCTGGAATATTGTTATACTCCCTCCTTTCAACTGTATTATATTATCTCTTTACATTCCACAAAATGACTTAAAACTCAGTCAATTTTGTCATTTTCTATTTCCTCGATAATTTAGTATGTTCATTCTCATTGTGTCTATCTGAAGTTGTGAGAACCTCCTTGAAATAGCTACTAATCTAAATCCCTGACAAACTCCACCTATCCCATACTTCCTAACATAAAGCATTGATGGCATTTTCAGGTTCTCAAAAAAACTAGGCCAAAAAGCAGTAACGGAATTGATCACCCTATATAAAAGAAAATGTCATTCACTGGGTGTTACATGGCTGGTATGTGGGGGTTTATTCTAGATGGTAGCCTTCAAAAAATCGAAAATAACGTTTTACACAGGAAAAGCCCGGCCAGCCTTATTGTTCACCTGGATGTCGGATTTCCTTTCTTAGAGGATTTAGTTGAGGTTGCACTACTCCTTATTTGGCTTAAGATCTGGCATTCAAGGCATACTAGATTCTCCTGTTCAACCATTAAAGACTGCTTGAGACAGAACCAAGCTTTTTCCATTCCTTGGCTTCCCCATGCTAAAAAAGGTTTTACAAACATAAGTCTTTCAAACCTTTTCCATTCTCTAAACGAAATTGTTAATTGCTCAAAGCTCACAGTCAAAACGCTTTTTCCATAGAAAAATGAAGCCATATTCCTTAAAAACCAACAGCTGAGCAGAGTCCAGTGTTATTTTGATTTAAAGCGTGAAGCAGGGATGGAATGCTTCTTAACATGGGTCTCAAAAAGCGAACATAGATTGTATCTAACCCCCTTTAGACTCAGCACTTTGCACTTTATCATGGCCTATCCTCATCAAGGTTCTCGGTTTCAATTCCTGCCCCCCTGTCCATGTGACAATACTTCTAAGCAAACACTCCCACATTTTATGTTTCTCTGCAGTTTCTATGTATCTCCAAGACAACAATAATATAAATTTTACATACCCTGGGTCTAAGATCCTATCAAGATTGTCTGCATCAAGCACTGTTTTTATGATTCTTATATTGAGTGTTGTATAACTGTTTTAATATGGTTTTCGATGTAATGGATTTTATGGCTCTTTGACTGACTTGACTGACTTAAAACTCAGTTAATCTTGTCACATCCTATTTCCTAGACAATTTTATATGTGCATTTCCAATGTGCCTATCAGAAGGTGCGAGAACTACCTCCTAAGAGCTACTAATGTAACTCTCTGACAAAGTCCACCAATTATATAGTTGTCAACATAAAGCATCTGTCGCCCATAAACTACAACTTTCTAACTTCCGTTAAGAATAGAGAACTATCCGACCACTACAAATATGTCTATCCTATACATCTGTAGAATCTAGTGAGTGTCCGCTTGAAGCAAACCCTCCACCCCTCCCCGAAAGTTCCAAACATGTCATTCTTCAGCATGTCTATACACTCTTTGGGATTGACCGCTTCCTCCCTGCTGATCACCTCCCTCCAATCCCCATTCCTGTGTATTCTCAAGAGCCAGTCGAGGAGGGTCCACCACTCTGTCCCATATTGCAATGTTTTCAACCAGCCTAGCTTCTTCTGCTCTCTAGTTAATTGTCTATTACGCCTGTCAAGGTGCGTAGCTCCAAGGCAGTTCCATCTCTAAGTCCCCAGAATCTTCGAGTCTTCAGATTGTTCGCACATTCCTCCACCGCTTCTCAATCATTTTCACAGGTTTAAAAAAAGGGTGATTTTCCTTGATGTTGATCTTTTAATTTTGAAGGGTAAAGTAACATATATATTGAAGCTGGATTGCTCTTAATTTTTTTTCACTTCTTGAAAGGATTACACTACAGTAGAATCCTTTTGGTGTAGTCAAGGAAAATACATTTTTTTGAAGAGTTGTAATTTACCTCCCTGCTTTCCTGCACTGCTTTAAGTATTCTCTCCGCAAAATTCATGACCCTGATGAATATGGGGGGGGGGGGAGATGGCCCCCTGGCTGTGGCCTGGGCACCAGTGAGTGCTAAGCTCCTTCTAGGATCGAGCATGTGCAAAGTTCCTTCTCTGGGTACCAGGATATATAGCAATCTACAAGGAATTGCATGGGGCTGGGACCCTCATTGCCCTCCATGACGTTATTCCTTAGGGATCTAGATTCAACAGCCTCTGGCCTGCGTTCAAGTTGCAAGGCAATGTCTTTGAATTTCGTATAGTATTTCTTGAGGACTCTGAGTCCATGGTCCATCGTGGAAATATGTTCCTCCGCTTCTTTGGTCTGTTCAGCCAGGTTTCTGATCTACTGCCACAGAAGGGAGACTTCTGAACCCACTCCACCTATTTAGTCCTCTAAAGTCCTTTGTGTGTCCTGAATCTCTTTTAGGATCATTTCATGTGGCACCGGTTCTTGAAGATGAACTTGTGGTTACTGTGTGGGATTATCCTGGCCTTCTCCCCTAGTGTGTAAGTGCCTGGACAATCTATCAATTTGGTCTTGCTGTCCAGAGACCCAGGCCTTGTTGTTGTCCATAGCTGTGGCTAGGATAAATTGTGTTATCAATTAACATAGCCATTGGTGCCAGAGCACCCACAGCCACACCACCATTTCAGCCTCAGAAATACTGTTAGAACTAATTCACCACTTGGATGCTGAGCCTTTCCTCATAAGAGCGGGAGGAGATGAAGGCAGTGACCAAAATCTGTTTGCCATGGCAAGGCTTCAGAACATTGGCCGCCCACTCCCCATACACAGAGCCGGGAACTCCAAGGCTGTCACTACCACTGATGGTGCAGTGTCTAGCGTGGACCCCAGGGAGACCCCTCACCTCTGGCCTGGAATTTTTCTTTCCTTGTGGTTGCCCGTCGAATCAGCAAGGAGAACAGACAGGGGGGAGCCAAACTTGGAGGGCGCATGGCCCACAGAAGGAAAAGGGAGGAACAAACTCTGCTCCAGTTTTTCCAGGATTCTGTACAGGCCTTCGGTTGAAGCACGCCAGCCTGCGAGCAATAAGATATCCTCTCTGGCAGGTGGGAGATCACTTCCATGTTACATCGTCAGCACCTTCCTGGTTTCTGAACTGGCCAGAGTCCCACACTTCTCTGGTCCAGCGGCGGGTTAGCAGCTCAACTCTTTCACCACAACGGTCTGGAATCCACATCTAGGCCACTGTTGCCTGTTCCCCGTCCCAGCTCCGACAGCAGGCTGCAGCTGGACGAGTGACGCACAACTCTCTCACAGTGAGGGGAAACCCTCACATTTCTTTTTTTACAGACTTTGTTGGATCAGTATATAACCCCGGTCCAGTGCCGCAGACACAAGATGTGTTGAGGGAGCTCCACAGAGTCGAAGGGATTAGGATTATGAAGGATAACTTCAATGAGCAGAGAGCTCCCTTACCTCGTGGTGCATGTTGCCTTGTTGGAACATTTAGGGCTAGGTACCCTAAAAACAGCAGCATCTTCTACTCTGGCTAGTCAATAGATTTGAAAAGTTTTACCTCTCTTTTGTTTTTGAACAGAGATTTTTGCATTCAGAGTTTTTTACAATGTTTTTAAAGTGTTCTGGGATCCTGCTAGGCTCACAGGAATTATAATCCTGGCAAGTAGACAAGACGAGGACTGCCAGGACAGAGATCGTCAGTGACATTTAAGAAGCTTTTCCTTATTTGCTTCAATTTGCTTAATAAATTGATATTTGCCTAGTCTTAAGTGGCAGACAATGAGATCTGGCAATACTGAAATTAATTAACTTTAGCCCCTAGTTGAACACAAGTTTGAGATAGCCAGGAAAATGAATCAAGGACTCTGCAGTTACACCGAAGTATGACCAGCTTTTTTTCCAACCTGACAAAGCTGTTTGACAAAATGTGGAATTGAAAAGAAAATCTGGTTTGTAGTTTGTTTGAATTTCGCTCATTTTGTTTTCAAGATACGAGATCTTGTTCCAGAATCTCAAGCCTACATGGACTTGCTCGCATTTGAACGCAAGCTAGACCAGACCATCGCCAGGAAGAGAATGGAGATACAAGAAGCAATCAAGAAGCCTCTGACGGTAATTTCAGAATTTCTGACTTGCATTTTCTTGTATTAAATATGGTTCTCGAAGTCATGTAAGCCTCTGTTTCACCATAAATGGCAAACATTGAAAGAAAAAAAAAATATATACATATATATATATATCTATCTATATATATATTCAGTGAAAAAACCATAGGTTTCACACACGTTATAGTTAGCTGGACATTTTACTCGTAAAAAACCATTGAAATTCCCCCGTTATAGTTAGTGCAGGCAACTATAACTCACGCGACCGCAATCCTCTGCTGATGCTAATACTGTATTTAGACACTTATTTGCCCATGTCTTCGTCCATTAAATTTTAGCTATACATATATTACAAATATTTTTTTTTCATAAAGACACATATGTCATCAGCAGAGGATTGCGGTCGCGTGAGTTATAGTTGCCTGCACTAACTATAACGGGGGAATTTCAATGTTTTTTTACGAGTAAAATGTCCAGCTAACTATAACGTGTGTGAAACCTATGGTTTTTTCACTGAATTTGCAAGGTTTTTTAAATGCTAATTCCTAACTATGACGTGTGTGAAACCTATGGTTTTTTCAGTGAATTTGTATGGTTTTTTAAATGCTAAGTTACTTTACGCCGTTCGTGGCGTGCGCGCCCACTTAACGCAGTGCTCACCGTGCGCGCACAGTGTGCACGCGGTGCGCTTTGCGCACCGCGCGCCCACTTTATGCAGTTAGTGCCGTGCACGCACGGTGGGCACGCGGTGCGCTACGCGCACCACGTGCCCACGTTACGCTGGATGCCATCAGTGATGTCATTTGAGATGTCATCAGTGAAGTCATGAGTGATGTCACTGACCATGTCATGAGTGATGTAATATGTGACGTCATCAGCAGTGCATTGCGGGCGCGCGAGTTATAGTTAGCTGAACTAACTATAACGGGGGAATTTCAATGGTTTTGTACGAGAGAAAAGTCCAGCTCACTATAACGCCCCTGAAACCTATGGTTTTTCAGTGAATTTCAAAGGTTTTTTAAATGCTAATTTCTAACTATGCCTACAGAGATAGGACATGTGAAGAAAGAAGAAAAAACGCACAGAAAGAAAAAAAAAGAAATGCAGAAAGAAGCAACAGAAGTTCTCAAAGACGAAGAAAAGTGCAGGAAGAAGGATAAAGTGCAGAAAGAACAAACAGAAGAGCAGAAAGAAGCCTTGTTGCAAAATCATCCTGTACCCTCAACTTTTTCAGACGGATCCTGGTGGTAACTGAGTCTGACTAACCAGTCCTAGAGCCAGTGCTATGTTAAAAAACACTCAGAATACAGTGAAAACACCTACATACACTAGGGAACACTATGCGTTGGGGTCACCCTGTGATTAGCATGACCTCCTCTGTAAGCTCCTAGTATATAATAGGGCAGGGGATTAAAACTACCTCTTAAAACGCGCCACAGGGCGTGTTTGCACACGTCACCTCAGGCCCCGTCCCCTCCCTTCCCCACTGAGTAAACACGCCCTGAGGCCATTTTAAGTTGAGAGATTAAATCCCCTTGAATCCTGAGGGTCCCTAGGGTCCAACTAGACCACTAGGTACCTCCAGTAAGCGCCACAGAGCTGTGTTGCAGAGAGATGTAAAAAGGGGCATGGCCTAGACCACCTCTGCAATGCAGCGCAGTGGCGCTTACTGGAAGCACCTGGTGGGCTAGTTGGCCCCCAGGGTCCTTCAGGATTGAAGGGGAATTATTTCCCCAACTTAAAACGCGCCACAGGGCGTGTTTGCACACGTTAACTCAGGCCCCGTCCCCTCCCTTCACCACTGTGTAAACACGCCCTGTGGCCGTTTTTAGTTGTGAGATTAAGTTCATTTGAATCCTGAGGGTCCCTAGGGTCCAACTAGCCCACTAGGTACCACCAGTAAGCGCCACAGAGCTGCGTTGCAGAGAGGTGTAAAAAGTGGCACGGCCGGGACCACCTCCCTGCAACGCAGCTCAGTGGCGCTTACTGGAAGCACCTGGTGGGCTAGTTAGCCCCCAGGGGCCCTCAGGATTGAAGGGGAATTATTTCCCCAACTTAAAACGCGCCATAGGGCGTGTTTGCACACGTCACTTCAGGCCCCGTCCCCTCCCTTCCACACTGTGTAAACACGCCCTGTGGCCGTTTTAAGTTGGGAGATTAAGTCCCCTTGAATCCTGAGGGTCCCTAGGGGCAAAATAGCCCACTAGGTACGTCCAGTAAGCGCCATTGCAGAGAGGTGTAAAAAGGGGCACGACCTGCACCACCTCTCTGCAACGCAGAGCAGCGGCGCTTACTGGAAGCACCTGGTGGGCTAGTTGGCCCCCAGGCTCCCTCAGGATTGAAAGGGAATTATTTCCCCAACTTAAAATGCACCACAGGGCGTGTTTGCACACGTCACCTCAGGCCCCGTCCCCTCCCTTCACCACTGTGTAAACGCCCCCTGTGGCCGTTCTAAGTTGAGAGATTAAGTCCCCTTGAATCCTAAGGGTCCCTAGGGTCAAACTAGCCCACTAGGTACCTCCAGTAAGCGCCACAGAGCTGCGTTGCATAGAGGTCTAAAAAGGGACGTGGCCTCAGAACACCTGTCTGCAACGCAGCTCCCTGGCGCATACTGGAGATACCTGTTGGGCTAGTTGGCCCTCAGGGACCCTCAGTATTGAAGGGGAATTAATTCCCCAACTTACAACTGGCCAAGGGGCGCGTTTGCAGAGTGCTGCAAGGAGGGGGCGTGGCCTCCAGCGCGATGCCGGTCTTTTATTTATTTTATTTTTTTAAGAAGGAGGGCTGTGTGGCCCCCCCTTCTTTTTCTAATTTATTGGCCCTGGGGACCCCATCCCCCAGGGCCTGCACCCTAATTTTTTTTGTTGAAAAAAATAACTTTGGAAGGGGGCCGCGTGGCCCCCCTACCAAGGCCTTCATCGGCCCCAGGGACCCCAACCCCCAGGTCATGGCCTTTTTTAAAAAATTCTTTAGGAGTGGGGCTGCGTTGCCCCCCTCCTCAGGCCACTTATGGCCCCGGGGACCCCATCCCCCGGGCCGTCCTTTGTTTTTTATTTATTTAAAAAAATATATATTTATAGAAACACCTAGGACATGCTGGACAAACCGTATGTACCTATCACCATGACAATTTGCGTGATATTCATTAAAAGGCGAATATACATACAATGAATCCATGTGGAATGCCTAATCCCGGCGCCCCCGCCGGTGGGTACTCTCCAAGTAGACACCCTTGTCGTTTATCTATACAAACATGGGTAGCTATTGACGGGCACATTTAATACACACGCACACCAAGCCATTCAAAGGGGATTCGACAAAAATTCGACCAAACTATGCAAGAAAGCCCCCTCACGGTTAATAAAACACACATCCACCGCCGGATGTGTAATACTTTTTATTTTCCTTTCCCCGTGAATATGTCATGCCACACTTGCCTTCACACGGGTTATATTGCCCCATCTAACGTGCCTTCCTCGATGCCTATGTTATAACGCACAGCGCTATGCCATACATATTACAATCTGGGATCCATATCTTTGTCACAGTGCATATGCAACGTTACACTCCCCAGCACATATTTTATATTACAACTTTAGAGACTAGTTAGGTTACACAACACTGCCCTGTACATATTACACTCCAAGGCGCATATCGCATAGCACGCACTAGTGCCTGTGCTATCACGCGCTCTCCAATGAATCTGTCATTGCGCACAATGTATTGCATATTATATTTCACGCCCCAGTTCATCTTATATCACACTTTTTGGTGCACAGTTTATACCATATACTATATCTAGTTTTCATTTTCAATCGTGCTCTCAGGACTATGTTCTATATAACACTGCGTCCACCTACCCTTTTCACGGGCATTACATTTTGCGATGGGGGGTGGAGGGTCAGGGGGTGTTTCTGCCAAGTGAGCCCGGAGTCACAGTCACAAACGTCCTCTTCTTCCTCAATAAAAGTGAGATTATGCTGCATACTTGTTCATATTTTAAGTAGTTCGCACAGACACACATTTTAAAAACAATAAAGTTCCTAATACCCACCTTCTCTGAACAGTTAGCTTGCTGCCCCATCCATCTCCTCCCTATCCTCTGTTGTCTGAATCCATGGACTAGCCTCCTCCCTCCTGCCATGCATGGTCTGATGTGCTGCCACTGCCCTCCATTTAGCTTGATGTACCAGTCCACTCCTCCTGCCGTCCATTGCCCAATTCTATGGCCCATCATTGACCTCCTGCTTAGCCTCTGTGCTTAGCTTGCTGCCCCTATTCTCCTTCCACCTGCCCTCCGATGTCTTTGTGCATGCCCCTGCTCCATTCTTTTTGCCCACCATGTTCCATGGACCTGCCACTCCTATCTACTCTGAGTGTTCTGTTGAGCTGCCACTCCCCTCCCACCTGCCTAGCATTGTCAGATGACTGTAACCTGTCCCTGCCACCTCCACCCTGCCTGTCCACATGCCATGCCCCTATCCCCTTCCTCCTGTCCTCCATGGTCCATTTTACTGCCACACCCTTCTGCCCTCCCTGGTCTGTTGTGCTGCAACTGCTCCTCCTGCCTGCCCCTTGTGGTCTGTTGTAAGGCCCCTTCCCCTGAACTCTCTTGTCTGTGCCCAGGTCCTTACCCTCCCTTCTATCCTCCATGGTTCTTTGTGCATGTCCCTGCACCCTCCTTCTTGCCCTTCATAGCCATTGTGCTGCCACTAACCCTCCCGCTTGCCATACATGGTCTTCTGTGCTGCCATGGCCCCTCCCACCTTCCCTGTGTGGTCAGCTAGCTGCCCCTGACCCCCTCCCACCTTCCCTCCATGGTCTGTGTGTATGCCATCATAGTCTCACTGTTGCTCTCCATGGTGTGTCTTGTTTCTAGTGCCCATCCTGCCTGACCTCCATGGTCATCTTGCTGCTCCTGCCCTGCCCCCTTGCCCCCAGCCCTCTGTTTCCATGTGCAGACCCATATTCCCTCCCTCCTGGCTTGTCTGTTCCATTGTAATGCCCCTGATCCGTCCCTCCTGCCCTTTATGGTCTGTTATGCTGCAGCTTTCTCTCCTGTCTGTCCATTATGGTCAGCTAGATACCATTGCCTCTTTCCTCTATGTTCTGTGTTGTCCATGTGCATGGTCCTGTCCCCTCCCTATTGCTTTCTATGGATTGTTGTGCTGCACTCCCATCGTGCATGCCCTGTGTGGTGTATTGTGCTGCTGCAATCCCTGATGCCTGCCCTCTAGGGTCCGTTTGATGCACCTCTCCATGTCCCTCCTGTCCTCTGTTATCCGAGTCCATGTCCCTACCCCAATTCCTCCTGCCTACCATGATCCAATGTACCATACTTGCGAACATTTTGAACTTGGTAAGAGGGAGATTTTGAAAAAAAACTGGGATATTGATTTTCCCCTTTGAGTAACATTGAAAAAGAGGAGATTCCTGGCTGAAACGGGTCTGTTGGCATGTATGGTTGTACTACCACTACCTCTTCCTTCTGCCCACAATGGTCTATTATATTGCCACAGCCTCTCTTGCCAGTCCTGTATTGTTGGTTTGTTGCCCCTGCCCCCCTTTCCACTGCCCTCCATAGTCTGTTGTGCTGCCACTGCCCTTCCTGCCTGCCCAGTGTGGTCAAATTGTTGCCTCTGCACTCTCCTACCTGCCTTCAATTTTCAGAGTCCGTGCCCCTGGCCTCTGCCTCTCAACAGTATCCCAACTAGATTGCTAACATTCTATATTTATTACAAAAGTGTGGAACGCCTGACTTCATCTTGATGTAATCAAAACTGTAATACCTAGAGCATTTCCTTTAGAAATTACATATATGAGAGGGTCTTATTTGCATCAAAATTATGGTTAGTGCTCTAAAAAACTAAAATGGGGACATATTTTCTGAGTTTTCAAATAGCGACAAAGAACTTTTAAATTATTTGTAATCTTTATGTTTTTTTATCCAGTTGACCACTTGATTAAATGTTGCACTTAGGGGAGAGGATGTGGTGTTACTTCCAGAGCTGCAGACTTTGCAACTGGGGAACCAGGTTGGAGTTTCTGCTTCAGCTCAACATTCTGTGATTCTGGTCAAATCACTTAATCTCCCCATGTCTACAACCAAAATGAATTTGATCTTGTGTGATGGAACCAATGCTCATGTAAAGCACTCCAATACCTGACAAGTCTGCACTATATAAAACTGCAAATACACAAACAATAAGTGTTTTGCACACTTCTGTCATTGGGCTACATGTGGGCTACATCTGGGTGATATTTGTGCTGCATTTGGGCTCTTTTGTCTCTGGTGGCCATCTTGGGAGATTTATTTGTTATGAAGTTTCCTAATTTCCTCATTTACTGCAGTCTCCTCAGTCGGAAATGCTTTCAATTTTTTACTTTGATTCCATCAAGAAGGTATTCAGATATGTCACACATTTGCCATAAATTCTGAATGTTAGCACTCTAGTTGCTCATTAGATCACTGTAGTAAAGCTACTGCTCACCACGGAAGTCTGCTGCTGGTATTAAAAGTGCATGTTTCAGTCTGCATATCAGAATTTTTGAATGAAATAGAAGAGGATTTGAGAAGTCACTCAAAATGTGCCCTAATTTTTCTTTCTTCAGCACTAATCATAAATTTCTATGGCAAAATGAACCCCCTCATTGTGTTCCTTTTTAAATTAAATGTTTTAAGTGTTACCAGTTTATTCCAATCAAGATGGCTTCAGATATGCCATACTTTTGTCATAAGTAAGACAGTAAGCGCTCTAGTTGTTCTTAAGAACACTCTGGGACATTCTGTCATTGGGCTATACTTGGGCTACATCTGGGTGATATTTGGGCTACATTTGGGCTCTTTTGTCTCTGGTGGCCATCTTGGGAGATTTATTTGTTATGAAGTTTCCTAATTTCCTCATTTACTGCAGTCTCCTCAGTCGGAAATGCTTTCAATTTTTTAATCAAACTTTCTATGGCAAAATGAACCCCCTCATTTTGTTCCTTTTTAAATTAAATGTTTTAAGAGTTACCACTTTATTCCAACCAAGATGGCTTCAGGTGTGCCATACGTTTGTCATAAATAGGACTGTTAGTGCTCTAGTTGTTCTTTAGAACACTCTGGGAAGCTGCAGTAGAACACAAAGGAATCAACTGACAGTCTCTGCCCTTGTTGGATGTACATGTTTTACTGAGAATGTCAGACTTCATTCTCACATGACTGAGAAAGATAATGTGAATTACCAAGAAAATATGCTCTCAGTTTAGCTTTTAGATCACCTTCCAAACCTCTGTGGGAAAAGCATGAGAAAATAGTTTTCTCTCAAACATGATTCATGATATCACAGCAGAAGGCTTTTTCACATGGTAAAATCACCTTAGAACACACCACAATTCCTAAAATGAGTATGGTACCATCAACAAATGATTTATAATGTAACTAAAGTCTTAAAACCTTCTATTAACTGCAATGCTTTTTAATGAGGTGCTATCATGTATATTGGTCCCAAGATGGCTGCCAACCCTTCTTGGCTGAAGTACTGACAGCCAATCAGATCTCACGATGAGATGTGTGGTTAGGCTCCGCCCAGATATATCTATCTTTTTAACTCTAATTTTCTCAGGAACTACTGAATGGATTTACACCATTTAAGCAAAAGGCACAAGTCTGAACTGAGGACTACCTCTTTGCCAAATTTGGTGTAATTCCGTTCAGCAGTTTGGGCTGTAGCTGCGTCAACAGGTCCTATGGAAAAAAGCATGGGGAAAATGCATTTTGGGACCCCCCCTTTTTTCTCGGCCCCCGCTTGATGAATCACCGTGAAATTTGCAGGATAGGAGCGGACCGGAGCTGTCCAAAAGTTTGGAAAATTTCGCGAAGATTCGTAAATCGGCGCCAACGTTATTCCAAATAGAATGTTTCGGATTTCCTATGGAAAATAGGTCCTAACTATAACTACCTACTGGCGACTGCCAGTAGGTAATATATATATATATATATATATATATTACCTACTGGCGGTCGCCAGTAGGTAGTTATAGTTAGGACCCCTTTTCCATAGGAAATCCGCAACATTCTATTTTGAATAACTTTGGCGCCGGTCGATGAATCCTCGCGAATTTCTCAAAATAGGTGGGGCGCTACGCTACGCTCCTACCCTGAAAGTCTCGGGGGGATACGTCAAGCGGGGGCTGAGATAAAAGGGGGGTCCCAAAACGCGTTTTTCCCATGCATTTTTCCATAGGACCTTTAGAACGAGCTACAGCCCGAACGGCTGAACAGAATTACTAGAAATTTGGCAGAGAGGTAGTCCCTATGTCAAGGAAGTGCCTTTTGTAGGTTTGGTGTAAATCTGTTCAGTAGATTCTGAGAAAATAGCCTTTAAATCAATATATATATCTGAGCCCGCTTACGGTACGCTTACCGTACGCTTACGGTAAGCTTACGGTACGCGTACGGTGGCGTGCGCGAGCGCGATTCTGATTGGCTGTTAGATCTTAGTAAACATTCGAATCGGCCGAAACCAGGAAGCGGCGGCCGCCATTTTGTGTGTTTCACTCAGAAAAAAAAGAGTGAAAACAAGAAAAGGGGGCAATGAGGAGAGTTACAGACCCCCTTACATGTGTGAGGGGGTCAAAGAAGGACTGTAAAGTACAAAGAAAACATTTATTGATTTTTAAAAAAAACACGGGGTACGCGTACGGTAAGCTTACGGTAAGCGTACGGTAGAAAAAAAAAATAAAAAAATAAATGAAATTCAGATTTAAGTGTTTAGATATTAGGGGGCTCTAAAAAGAGCCGTTGTGTTTATGAAATGATTTTTTAGTGGTACCTACAAGTAAGTACCGATGCAGAGTCTAAGGTTCAAGAGGAAGACTCTGTTCCCTTCATCATTGAAGTGCACACCATCTCCTCTATAAATGTCTTGCATGTCATAACGCAAGTTGTTGTGGTAAATGGCACCCATACCATAGTCACGGAGGAAAGCAGAAACAGATTTGTTGACGTGCTTTCTTGCTTTGTCAATCTGCGGACAGAAATGATTGGACCAGTTCCATTTTTGCCTTTGGCATATGTTGGAAAACACAAAGGCAGTTTTAGGGAAAAGTGAAAACAGTTGTGCAAAGGTGTCCTTCATAAGCATTTCCAGACCTACCCCAGTCAAAGTGCCTAGGTCATTGCCACCACAGTGCACTATTATGAGGTCAGGGTGTTGGATTTGCATGAAGGATTTCACCAATGGCATCAATTGGTGCCACTTTAACCCTCTCTGACCAATCCATTTAATGTCTACATTTGGCAAAGCAAGGTCTCTCACCATATCTGTTTTCTCTGCAAACTTTTCACTCCAGAAGACATAGCTGTGCCCTACAATCCACACTGTGAACATCTTCAAAGGAGAACTGGATGCACTCAGGAGGTGTCTTTCAGTAGAATGGCAATATGAAAAGAAAGACAGTTTGGAAATGGAGGCATACATATTTTTTTCAAAACAAAAAGAACTGATTGGCTGTTTCATACCATTCTAGAATAAAAACTAGGCTGTATGTGTAAATTAATAGAAGCATGTTTTGTATTGGTACAAAAAAATGTGTTACCAAAGAACAGTAGTATGGATTTGCTGTTAGGTTTGAAAAGTCAAGCACTCTTGCTCTGTGGAATTGAAACATTGTGTGGCGAACTTCTGACCTAACTCCACACAGCAGTGTTCCATGAGCTGTTGCTATGGTAGCAGGCAGAAGTCAAGTTGGGGGAAGGGTACTAGGCAGAAGTCAAGTTGGGGGCAGGGTACTTTTGGAAAAGGGTTGGTTTTCAACCAATAGAAATGTGTGATTACATTTGAAAAAAAGGGGGAAGCACTGAGATTTGAAACTTACATGTATATGTGTGGAAAAATAGAGGGAAAGTTTGCCATTATCTGGTTCTGCTGAGAGGAGAGAGGTGTAGAGAACAGAGATCCTGGCTCTGATAATCTGCTGTTTGAGTGCCACATTTCTTTCACAACTAACTAATTTTAAAGGTGAGGTTAGAGTTTGAGAGGAGATGTATATGGTAAATTAAGAAATGAATAATAGAAATGGAAATTCTTTTTGTTGAAGTTGCGTTTATCATTTTCTGTTTTGGGAGAAATTTAAATGTGAGGAACATGTAAAATAATATGGACTATGTTTTCACGATAAATTAAGGTGTACTGGAAAAAAAAAGAATAGTTTAAGGGTTTGAGGTTGGACTCAGTAATGCAAATACATTCAGCATCACTAAGGCTGGTTGCCCTTGCTGGAATGTAGGCAGCCACCCAGGTTACACATGGTGGTGGTCTGAAAAAGCAGTTTGGACATGTGCATTTAAAAAAATCAAAAAAGTGGTTTCATAATGTGTCAGTCTGTAAAAGTGATTTTCACTTGCCAAAAAAAAAGAGCAGTAAGTGTGCTTTCAAATTGGCAAAGAAATTTCGTTTTGGGACTAATGTGAAAACATGACTCTGTGTGGAAATAGGAATTACAGGCAGAGATTTATTGCGTTTTTTTCTGGTGATTTCACAGTTGCATTAGTAGGAAAAAGGGGGAGCGATTTTTTGGGGGAAGAAGCAGACTCTTAGCGCACACCCATCTGCTTGCCATGTATAATCATGCACAGTATTTACAAGCGAGTGGGGTTTTCAGGTTTCAGTCTGTAATGCAAATACATTCAGCATCACTAAGGCTGGTTGCCCTTGCTGGAATGTAGGCAGCCACCCAGGTTACACATGGTGGTGGTCTGAAAAAGCAGTTTGGACATGGGCTTTTTAAAAAAATCAAAAAAGTGGTTTCATAATGTGTCAGTCTGTAAAAGTGATTTTCACTTGCCAAAAAAAAAGAGCAGTAAGTGTGCATTCAAATTGGCAAAGAAATTTCGTTTTGGGACTAATGTGAAAACATGACTCTGTGTGGAAATAGGAATTACAGGCAGAGATTTATTGCGTTTTTTTCTGGTGATTTCACAGTTGCATTAGTAGGAAAAAGGGGGAGCAATTTTTGGGGGAAGAAGCAGACTCTTAGCACACACCCATCTGCTTGCCATGTATAATCATGCACAGTATTTACAAGCGAGTGGGGTTTTCAGGTTTCAGTCTGTAATGCAAATACATTCAGCATCACTAAGGCTGGTTGCCCTTGCTGGAATGTAGGCAGCCACCCAGGTTACACATGGTGGTGGTCTGAAAAAGCAGTTTGGACAAGTGCATTTAAAAAAAACTGAAAAGTGGTTTCATAATGTGTCAGTCTGTAAAAGTGATTTTCACTTGCCAAAAAAAAAGAGCAGTAAGTGTGCATTCAAATTGGCAAAGAAATTTCGTTTTGGGACTAATGTGAAAACATGACTCCGTGTGGAAATAGGAATTACAGGCAGAGATTTATTGCGTTTTTTTCTGGTGATTTCACAGTTGCATTAGTAGGAAAAAGGGGGAGCAATTTTTGGGGGAAGAAGCAGACTCTTAGCACACACCCATCTGCTTGCCATGTATAATCATGCACAGTATTTACAAGCGAGTGGGGTTTTCAGGTTTCAGTCTGTAATGCAAATACATTCAGCATCACTAAGGCTGGTTGCCCTTGCTGGAATGTAGGCAGCCACCCAGGTTACACATGGTGGTGGTCTGAAAAAGCAGTTTGGACAAGTGCATTTAAAAAAAACTGAAAAGTGGTTTCATAATGTGTCAGTCTGTAAAAGTGATTTTCACTTGCCAAAAAAAAAGAGCAGTAAGTGTGCATTCAAATTGGCAAAGAAATTTCGTTTTGGGACTAATGTGAAAACATGACTCCGTGTGGAAATAGGAATTACAGGCAGAGATTTATTGCGTTTTTTTCTGGTGATTTCACAGTTGCATTAGTAGGAAAAAGGGGGAGCAATTTTTTGGGGGAAGAAGCAGACTCTTAGCACACACCCATCTGCTTGCCATGTATAATCATGCACAGTATTTACAAGCGAGTGGGGTTTTCAGGTTTCAGTCTGTAATGCAAATACATTCAGCATCACTAAGGCTGGTTGCCCTTGCTGGAATGTAGGCAGCCACCCAGGTTACACATGGTGGTGGTCTGAAAAAGCAGTTTGGACATGTGCATTTAAAAAAATCAAAAAAGTGGTTTCATAATGTGTCAGTCTGTAAAAGTGATTTTCACTTGCCAAAAAAAAAGAGCAGTAAGTGTGCTTTCAAATTGGCAAAGAAATTTCGTTTTGGGACTAATGTGAAAACATGACTCCGTGTGGAAATAGGAATTACAGGCAGAGATTTATTGCGTTTTTTTCTGGTGATTTCACAGTTGCATTAGTAGGAAAAAGGGGGAGCAATTTTTTGGGGGAAGAAGCAGACTCTTAGCACACACCCATCTGCTTGCCATGTATAATCATGCACAGTATTTACAAGCGAGTGGGGTTTTCAGGTTTCAGTCTGTAATGCAAATACATTCAGCATCACTAAGGCTGGTTGCCCTTGCTGGAATGTAGGCAGCCACCCAGGTTACACATGGTGGTGGTCTGAAAAAGCAGTTTGGACATGTGCATTTAAAAAAATCAAAAAAGTGGTTTCATAATGTGTCAGTCTGTAAAAGTGATTTTCACTTGCCAAAAAAAAAGAGCAGTAAGTGTGCTTTCAAATTGGCAAAGAAATTTCGTTTTGGGACTAATGTGAAAACATGACTCTGTGTGGAAATAGGAATTACAGGCAGAGATTTATTGCGTTTTTTTCTGGTGATTTCACAGTTGCATTAGTAGGAAAAAGGGGGAGCGATTTTTTGGGGGAAGAAGCAGACTCTTAGCACACACCCATCTGCTTGCCATGTATAATCATGCACAGTATTTACAAGCGAGTGGGGTTTTCAGGTTTCAGTCTGTAATGCAAATACATTCAGCATCACTAAGGCTGGTTGCCCTTGCTGGAATGTAGGCAGCCACCCAGGTTACACATGGTGGTGGTCTGAAAAAGCTGTTTGGACATGGGCTTTTTAAAAAAACTGAAAAGTGGTTTCATAATGTGTCAGTCTGTAAAAGTGATTTTCACTTGCCAAAAAAAAAGAGCAGTAAGTGTGCATTCAAATTGGCAAAGAAATTTCATTTTTTGAGTGGGTATGGTAAGTCAATAATAATAATTGTAGTCTCTCAAGGACCTTGTAATGTGATAATTGATTTTTAGTGTTTTAAAAAAAAAAAAAAAAAAAAGTACGCGCACCGTACGCGTACGGTAAAAAAAAAAAAAAAAAAGTTTTTAAAAACATATGTAAAAAAAAGATGAAAGATAAGGTTGGCTCTTAAAAGAACCGTTGTGTTCATGCAGGGACAGAGGAAAGAAAGAATGGGAAAATTATTCAAAGCGACAAGTGTGCTGATCTATTTTGTTGTTCACTAGGGAAACACTGGTCTCCCTATGGCAAATTAGATCTTGACAAAAGGCGCATCGAATATCAACCCTCCGAAATCGAGGGTTCATTTCCAGAGGGCCAGCAAAAGGAGATGCTCCCCCCACAGATGAAGGGCTCACCTGACCTGCAGAAGAAGGAGTCAGCTCTGCAGATGATGGTCCAGGCTGAGCTGCTGTGGATGTACTTGCTTGTCTTTCTGAAGAGTTACCTCCAAAAAGATGACCATGTGTCCTTCTGTGTACATCCTTGAGGTGTCTCTTCATGGTATGATTCCCAAAGGAATACTTCCTGTCAGGATTACCTCTTGAAAGTACACGCTGACACAGCTTGCAAGTTACTAAGGGTGCATTCACCTTTTGCTGGCCTTCAGGAAAAGTAAAATAATCCCATACATAAGAGGGCTTTTGTTTCCTCGCTCTCTGCCTCAAAACAGTGCTGCTAGTGCTAGCCTCACTCTCAGAAGAGCTCTGCTGTTCTGCCATCGTATCACAAAGACAACCCAGCTCCTTCTCCTAAGGGATCACAAGCAGAAATGAGAGGAATGGGTGTGGTGTAGGAGAGTTCTAGAACTGAAAGTAGTTTCAACCAATCAAAAGTTGTGTTTCATGATCACATGACCTACCGTACGCTTACGGTACGCTTACGGTACGCTTACGTCAAAAGTGCGCATGCGCGTAAAAAAGACACGCGCATGCGCATAACAGACACTACCCGACACTTCTGCGTAACGTGCGCGTGTAGCGTACGCGCGCACGCGTCCCACGCGGAGTACGCGCGGCTACGCAAATTGCGTAACTATACGCAAGCAGCGTAGAAAAATTACGGGCGTTGCGTAAACCGTACGCTTACCGTAAGCTTACGGTACGCGTACTAAAAAAATAATAAAAAAAAAAAAAAAAGTACTGCAAATAAATTTTACATGTTTATTTTAAAAAATATATTAAAAAAAAACATATTAAAGAATTTTAAAAATTTAACCATAGTCTTTATAAAAGGTAAGAAAATTAAAATAAAAATATGTTAAAAAAAATAGAAGAAAAAAAAAACAATTAGCATTTAAAAAACCTTGCAAATTCACTGAAAAAACCATGGGTTTCACACACGTTATAGTTAGGAATTAGCATTTAAAAAACCTTAGAAATTCAGTGAAAAAACCATAGGTTTCACACACGTTATAGTTAGGAATTAGCATTTAAAAAACCTTAGAAATTCAGTGAAAAAACCATAGGTTTCACACATGTTATAGTTAGCTGGACATTTTACTCGTAAAAAACCAATGAAATTCCCCCGTTATAGTTAGTTCAGCTAACTATAACTCGCGCGCCCGCAATGCACTGCTGATGACGTCACATATTACATCACTCATGACATGGTCAGTGACATCACTCATGACATCACTGATGACATCTCAAATGACATCACTGATGACCTCACTGATAACATCATCCTTGTGATAGAGTGGCAGACCTCCTCTTCCCCTAATAAAACCTTTGATACACACATTCAAAAATAGAGACTAAAATTTACAAAACAATGGACATACCAATAACAGTTACAACAACCTCTTCAGTAATTCTAAGATCCACATACACATCCACTCATTCACCAACAGTCCAATACAGTCACTCATACATGTACTCACTTATCATATGTACTCATACACCTATACATCCTGTTACACAATGCCACTCATCCATAGAGCTACTCACACACATAGTCACTCATGCCAATAAAGAATCAAACATACATTTACTTGCATATACAGTTATACACACACCACCACACTTACTTCTACGGAAACTTACACATACTTAGTCTTTTAAACAATTACTTATAGAAATACATACTTATTCATACAGGAACTCTTTCAATCTCTCACTCTCACATATACTCACATATATAAACCAATAGTCACATATACTAGTTTTAAACATATGTAGTTACTCATAAAGACACTATTGAGACAGTCATTCACTCACTAACACACCCATACACACACTCATCCACCCATGCAGTCCTGCACACATGCTCTGTTCAACACATACAAACAGTGAGTCACTCATTCATGCACCTATGCACTACGTCATACCCCCCACCGAACCATGCAGACACTCATACTGATACTCAAAAAACCAACTAATAACCTATATAGACACCCATGTAGCTACTCTCCAACCCATGCAGCCACTTATACACAAAGTGAGAGACTGATACAGATATTTATATATTTAAACATTACTCACTAAGCCATGTATTCACTATGATACACTTAATCAGTCAGTTACACAATCAATTTTTCAAAAAGAAATCATCCATTTAGACAGTAATATACCCATTTATTCTTCCATCGACCTTGAGATATACATATATAAAACATATTTAATTTTCAGAAAAACACACATTCACTGGATGATGTCATCAGTGAGGTCATCAGTGATGTCATTTGAGATGTCATCAGTGATGTCATGAGTGATGTCACTGACCATGTCATGAGTGATGTAATATGTGACGTCATCAGCAGTGCATTGCGGGCGCGCGAGTTATAGTTAGCTGAACTAACTATAACGGGGGAATTTCATTGTTTTTTTACGAGTAAAATGTCCAGCTAACTATAACATGTGTGAAACCTATGGTTTTTTCACTGAATTTCTAAGGTTTTTTAAATGCTAATTCCTAACTATAACGTGTGTGAAACCTATGGTTTTTTCACTGAATTTCTAAGGTTTTTTAAATGCTAATTCCTAACTATAACGTGTGTGAAACCCATGGTTTTTTCAGTGAATATATATATATATATATATATATATATATATATATATATATATATATATATATATTCAAACAAAGAGTGCCCAAAGCAACAAGAGCGCACTCACTGCAGAGGTAACCAAAAAGGTTTATTTCAAATTGAAAAACGAGCATCAGCATGCATAATTATTGTCCTCTTTCCCAACGCGTTTCAAGGCTTCTCCTGCCTCTTAATCATGGGTGATTGGCACACACACAGCAGATGGCTCCAAACATTTTCCGTTACAGCATGTTGAATTTAAATACCCCCAGTGGGCTTTGCGCAGTGCGTCAGTATGTCAATTTCATGCTGGGACTTGTAGTCCGAAAATGGAGTTACTTACAGTTTAAACCCTCCAGTGGGCTCCGCTGTGCACATGATTATTAAATCCATTGTTACCCTCCAGTGGGCCATGAAGCTGACGCTGGTTTGATTTATTCTCCTCTGAAGTGCTGAAACGAGTTTGGCAAAGTTCCAACTCCAGCCTCCCAGTGATCGAGGGACGGTGCATCTCTTCACGGCAGGGCTGCCGTGTAATTATTTCAAACAAAGAGTGCCCAAAGCAACAAGAGCGCACTCACTGCAGAGGTAACCAAAAAGGTTTATTTCAAATTGAAAAACGAGCATCAGCATGCATAATTATTGTCCTCTTTCCCAACGCGTTTCAAGGCTTCTCCTGCCTCTTAATCATGGGTGATTGGCACACACACAGCAGATGGCTCCAAACATTTTCCGTTACAGCATGTTGAATTTAAATACCCCCAGTGGGCTTTGCGCAGTGCGTCAGTATGTCAATTTCATGCTGGGACTTGTAGTCCGAAAATGGAGTTACTTACAGTTTAAACCCTCCAGTGGGCTCCGCTGTGCACATGATTATTAAATCCATTGTTACCCTCCAGTGGGCCATGAAGCTGACGCTGGTTTGATTTATTCTCCTCTGAAGTGCTGAAACGAGTTTGGCAAAGTTCCAACTCCAGCCTCCCAGTGATCGAGGGACGGTGCATCTCTTCACGGCAGGGCTGCCGTGTAATTATTTCAAACAAAGAGTGCCCAAAGCAACAAGAGCGCACTCACTGCAGAGGTAACCAAAAAGGTTTATTTCAAATTGAAAAACGAGCATCAGCATGCATAATTATTGTCCTCTTTCCCAACGCGTTTCAAGGCTTCTCCTGCCTCTTAATCATGGGTGATTGGCACACACACAGCAGATGGCTCCAAACATTTTCCGTTACAGCATGTTGAATTTAAATACCCCCAGTGGGCTTTGCGCAGTGCGTCAGTATGTCAATTTCATGCTGGGACTTGTAGTCCGAAAATGGAGTTACTTACAGTTTAAACCCTCCAGTGGGCTCCGCTGTGCACATGATTATTAAATCCATTGTTACCCTCCACTGGAGGGTAACAATGGATTTAATGGAGAAGCCTTGAAACGCGTTGGGAAAGAGGACAATAATTATGCATGCTGATGCTCGTTTTTCAATTTGAAATAAACCTTTTTGGTTACCTCTGCAGTGAGTGCGCTCTTGTTGCTTTGGGCACTCTTTGTTTGAAATATATATATATATATATATATATATATATATATATATATATATATATATGGAGAGAGAGAGAAAGAGAGATAGGATTTCCTGTGTTTTCCCTCAGTTGTTTACACCAAAGGCAGCACTCACATCAGTAAAGCCAGGGCAAGTTATAGTTGTTCAGCAATCATAGTTTTATTTTTATTTTTTGTTATTTTTTGTTATTTTCTCCTTTTGTTCTCCATTTAAAATGTGCCAAGTGCATCAGGAAACAAACAAACAAACAACCTACGCGTTTCAGCCAGAGGCCTTCGTCCGGGTCATGTGATTACAAGTGCAGGGTTTTTATAAAGAGGTTGGTATGACCCGCCCTCGTTTACAAACAAAGCATCCCAAATTAAAAGCATCTTTTAAAGGAACAGTAATTCGTAATAATAATCAAACAATAGATCATAGCCGTTGTAAAAAAGCACTTGTGTTAGGAAGACAGAATTTTGAACTTAATCACGTTGTCTTTAAGTTGTGAGGTACCTAAAATGAGATGCTGTTTTGTAATCAGAACCACAGGAAATTTAAACTTAAAGAAGCAGTATAAGGTTGGTAAAGTACCTTTTAAAATTGCCCTGCCACCCTATTGTTTTCATGACATATAATGATTGAAATTGTCAATATTTAAGAGATATGCATAAAACATATGTGCAAATATAGCAAATGAGGTAAAAGTATGAGGTAAAACTGTAGGGATGGTGAAGTACCTCAAATATAAATGACAATAAAAACCTAT
The DNA here is from genome assembly GCF_964204655.1 of Triturus cristatus. Lineage (NCBI taxonomy): Eukaryota > Metazoa > Chordata > Amphibia > Caudata > Salamandridae > Triturus > Triturus cristatus. The sequence goes on along the minus strand of NC_140579.1, from coordinate 965,965,410 downwards.
TTTTATCTAATTCACAGTTATTCACATTGTCAATGTTAAATTAATAAAGATGTGCAAAGATGTAAGTACCAATGTGATGGAAGAGGTAGGTCTACATTTTAAAGTGCAAAATTGTCAAGTCTCGGTAAAGTACCTTATAATATTTGACCTTTAAATATATTGCACTCTTCACTTTCGTAAGTTAAGCAAATCCTCATAACCACTTAAGAACTAAATCGTAGTTAAACATTATATGCAAATTCCCTCAATTAAAAAGTTATGAAACAACTATGGGTCTGATCTATGTTCTTCATATCACTCACAATGTTTTGATAAATACTTGATGTATATTCATTACTTAGCGTGAACCCCAATTGTCTTCCTAAAGTGCAAATGCTGGCTAAAAAACAACTCAACTAGAATTAGAACCAAGGTATATACAATAGAAAAGATCTATCTAAAAATCACTTTTTTGTTGTTAAACTCATTCAGATTGTTCTCCAGGTTTCTGAGAGATAGATAATAATTATTACTCAGAGAATGAATTTATAAAAAATTGTGCAATTCTGCATCTGCATTAAGTCCCCATAATATTTCTGTCCCTTTCGTGATGATCCATTTAGATTCTGCTTTCCTTATTAGTAGATCCCGATCTCCACCTCTGATGTTAGGAGGGATATATTCTACTCCATAGAACCTGAGATTATCACAGTTTCCTTCGTGTTCTTTCCAGATATGTTTGGCGATTGCATATGCAAAGTCTTTATTCTTGATTGCCTTTAGATGTTGTAGAATGTGTAGTTTTAGTTTGTTCACAGTACTTCCAATATATTCCTTTCCGCATTCGCATTTTAGGGCGTTGACCACATGTGTGGTTTCGCAGGTGATCCTCTCTCTGATAGTCTTTTGCTCACCCAAAATAGTGTTTGTTTTCTGTTGGTTCAGGCCATGTTTACATGCTTGCATTTTGGACATTTAAAAAATCCTTTTGCTCTCAACCATTGCATTTTACTGCCACCTCGGTCTGTTCTCTGATAGTGGCTGTGTGTGAGGATGTCTCCCAGAGAGGGCGCTTTCTTATATGTTATATTAAGATGATCAGACGTAACTGAGCCAAAATATGTTTTCAATTTTAGTTTGCGACAGAATAGGTATAAGTCTACCCTAGACATTGCTAAATCCATGTTGTTGGAAGGGCAGAACGTTAAGCCTTTGTTCAGTACATTTAGATGTTTTTTGTCAGGTTTTTTGAGGAGAGATAGATGACTAAGTTGTGTTCTTGTTGTTGAATATCGTGATCCAATAGTAGGATCTTTATTTCTTTGGATCTCTCATTTTTTTCAACTTGTTTTTTGCGCCCCCGTCTGGTTCTTTTTGTTGGTTTTCCGTTTTTTGGGGGACACCTCTTCCTCTTCCTGGTGTCGTCATTCTCACGAGACGCATCACCCTGGAAAAATCCAATCCCAATCTGCCTGTCGGTAGTCCTTCATCTCCTGAGCTCACTTCAGAGCTTTCAGCACTGGACATTCTAGTGGCCTCTGCCTGTACTGTTTCAGGGTCCAATGCCCGATCCATTGATTGTTTTTTGTAGTTGGCATCGTATTTTCTGGCAAAGGTATATACTTTTCCTGTAGAGTAATCTATTTTATCATGTTAGAATTTTCGTACTTTTTTGTTTTGTACTTCTTCCTCGTGCTTGTCCAATTTTTTCTCCCAGTCCTCAAATGCTTTATTGCCCTCCGGTGTCTCTTTAAATTTTTCTAATGATTTCTCCAGTTCTTTTATTTTCTCCATAGTTTGCGTTATTCTCCTTTCCGCATGTATGATCAGCGTGTTAATCAATTTCATGGACCATTCATTAGTGTCCGATTGCCATTTCGCCAGAAGGTTTGGGTGTAAGTCACTCAGGGTGGGCAAAACAAAGATTCGTAAGCCCCTGAGTACCCTCTTGCAGTCAATATACTTCTTTAAAGTGACACTTTCACACCTTTTGTTAATTTCAACTATCCTCGCTTGTTCCAATTCTTTCAACAGTTGTATCGGTGTATTCATTGATATATATAATATATATACACATGCCAAACCAATCCCTACCTCCCTTAATGAAGCCTCTGAAACTCTTAAGTTGCCTCCACAAGTATATTTATTCGCAATTACTGCTGCCCACTATTAATACGTTTCGGCCAAGTCACAATATAGAGGTGACATTTCTGTTTCGCTTCTACATCACCATATGCACAGTATATCAAGAAACAATTAAAAAAATTCTATGACAATTTTCTTTTTCTTGTCTCCAAGTCCCAACATAATATGTCGGATTCATAATTTAGAAATAAGATAAAACAAAATAATGCAGTGTAGGAAACTAAAACGTAAAAAAATCAATGTGATAAACTCAATCGAGAGAAAAGACAATTCATCACTTGTCAGTCTAGTGCAATAGTTTGATAGTTGAACATGCTTGAAGAATATAACAATATTTCCCATCCCTCAACTTCTTCTAATTACATGGCTTGATAATTCGGTACTTATTACTTTAAGACAGTAATACCCTCTCAAATCTACAGATTTGTTAAGAAACAAAATAAATTCATTTTCTTACTTCTCGTTTATTGTTTTGTTTCTTTTAAAATAGTACATTTAAAGTGTCAAGTGTTCTCTGCTATCATGTTATAGGGTCCCAGTGGGCTGCCCTCACTCTATAAACTATGACAATGCTCTTTTCTTATATGAAATACCCCACATAATGGTGTTGATTCCGATCCTGTAAAACCCGGGTACGAATGGTCGTATGGAGCGTTTTTTCCGTCCGACTCGTACCCGGGAAAAACACGTTACAAACTCGCAAGTACGATTCGCACAGAAACACCATTTCCGTACGAGTCGTAAAAAACACCGACCGGCAAAAAAATACATACAAATCTGAATCTGGACGGTGCATACGCGACGTCCGGATGGAGTCAGGCAGCGTTCTACGGACCAGCAAGTACGATTCGTGCCGACGTCACTCCGCAGGCAGCATTTTTTACGGGAGCCAAAAACTGCCAGGAAATTGAGGACGACGCGAACAAGGAGCACCGGTACGTGACGGACAGCGATGGACCCCAACCTACGCGTCATCCCGGCCCTCGTAGCCTACCACCTCGTGTACAGAAACCGACGCAGACGCCGCAGCAGGTCAGAACAACCCCCAGGGGCAAAGGGGTGTGTGTGTGTGTGTGCAAGGGGCAGGAAACATAACCCACACCCCACAAATTACTGAAACATCATGCACATCAATTACCTCCATGGTCTGGTCACTTCGGGGGGCGTGTCCACCAATCCCACGTCCCGCCACAACGGAAGTGGACGTGAACGCGTACCCGCCACCACCACAATGGTGGTACGGGACGTACCCACGCCCCCCAGAGCGTGGGTACGGACCGTACCACGCCTACGTCACACCAACAATGGCGGTAGGGCCTGTACCCACGTCCCAAAGGCATGGGTACGGGCCGCACCCCCAAAGTTGGGGTGCCATAGGGGTACGGGCTGTACCCTGGCCATCAGCGCGTGGGTACGGCACATACCACGCCTACCCCTACGTCACACCAACAATGGTGGCACGGCCAGTACCCACGTCCCAAAGGCATGGGTACGGGCCGCACCCCAAAAGTTGGGGTGCCGTAGGGGTACGGGCCGTACCTAGGCCATCAGCGCGTTGGTACGGCACATACCACGCCTACCCCTACGTCACACCAACAATGGCGGTACAGCCGGTACCCACGTCCCAAAGGCATGGGTACGGGCCGCACCCCCAAAGTTGGGGTGCCATAGGGGTACAGGCCCTACCCAGGCCATCAGCGTGCGGGTACAGCTCGTACCACGACTGTGGACACATACATAGGGGTGTGTGCCTATCACACCCAGCAGTGGCCAGACATATGAGGGGTTGGTGCCTATCACTCCCAGCAGTGCCCAGACATATGAGGGGGTGGTGCATATCACTCCCAGCAGTGCCCAGACATATGAGGGGTGTGTGCATATCACTCCCAGCAGTGCCCAGACATATGAGGGGTGGGTGCCTATCACTCCCAGCAGTGCCCAGACATATGAGGGGTGGGTGCCCTTCACTTCCAGCAGTGCCCAGACATATGAGGGGTGGGTGCCTATCACTCCCAGCATTGTCCACACATATGAGGGGTGGGTGCATATCACTCCCAGCAGTGCCCAGACATATGAGGGTGGGTGCCTATCACTCCCATCAGTGCCCAGACATATGAGGGGTGGGTGCCTATCACTCCCAGCAGTGGCCAGACATATGAGGGGTGGGTGCCTATCACTCCCAGCAGTGCCCAGACATATGAGGGGTGGGTGCATATCACTCCCAGCAGTGGCCAGACATATGAGGGGTGGGTGCCTATCACTCCCAGCATTGTCCACACATATGAGGGGTGGGTGCATATCACTCCCAGCAGTGCCAAGACATATGAGGGGTGGATGCCTATCACTCCCAGCAGTGCCCAGACATATGAGGGGTGGGTGCCTATCACTCCCAGCAGTGGCCAGACATATGAGGGGTGGGTGCATATCACTCCCAGCAGTGGCCAGACAGTGGCCAGACATATGAGGGGTGGGTGCACATCACTCCCAGCAGTGCCCAGACACATGAGGGGTGGGTGCCTATCACTCCCAGCAGTGGCCAGACATATGTGGGGTGGGTGCCTATCACTCCCAGCAGTGCCCAGACATATGAGGGGTGGGTGTAGAGGACCCCCAGCAGTGGACAGAGCCATGGGGGTGTGTACATCACCCTCCGATAAGCAAGAAACTGCATGGGTGCATGAAGGCATACACAATGTGCGGCAATGTTGAGAGTGCCATGACAACACATCACTGACTGCAGTGTCCCACTCCCATGAGGATGGATGTCCTTCCCCCACTGCATGACACACCACATGTGGGTGTGATGACAAATTACACATGCATACCCACCCCTGGCGGAGGCAGCACAATACACACACTGAGATCATGCAACAAGACTGTATCCTCATGTCAAACACCACTAAACTAAGAGAGCCCAAGGGAACACACACTGTCACCCACATTCCAGGAATGATAGGAATGTACAGGTGCCGGGGCAGCCAACAAGTTGTAGCCTCCCATGGAAGGAAAAGGGTGGAGTACACACAGATACAATGCCCACAATTGTCAGTCAGGTGCCCAAATACCCTGCAGAACACGTAACACATGTGTGTGAGGCAGGGAGTGCACACATGCATAGTGCGGAAAAGGGAAGATGTCCACATGAAGTCATTTCAATACACTCCATACACAAGTACAGTGTCCAGCAAGGATGCCACAAACGATGCAGGTGGAGACATAGCAGAGCATGCATGGTCAAAGTCGAAGGGATGTGTCACACACCGAGGAAATGTTGACACAGCTCAGCACAACAATTGGGAAACACCCTGCAGGGAAGATGGCAGGTGCCACAGAGTAAGGAATACACCTTGGGACAATGTCACCATGCAGTAAGAGCTAACATGACCTAAGAATACATGCAGTCACCTTGTGACGGCATGCAGATACCAGGGTCCACCCCATGAGCAGCACACTACAACATTTCCCAGACACACAACACATCATCACCACCCCAACTCAGGGAGCAGCAGCACCAACAGCAATACCAGAAAAGCCATAGTGTGCAAAGGAAAAACAAAAAATCACATTCAGCATTTCGAAGAAAAGTAGCTACAGTACACTATTCACCAAGCCCATGGGCCACGCCAGATGCAAAGTCCTGGGGGGGGACACGTTGGGACGCGTCTCCCCTAGCTTGCCTGCACAGTGCACTGTACCATATCATACACAGAGTGGGGGGCATCATGTGGGGGGGGAGAACCAGGCACCGCAGGGAAAGGAGGGGCACGGGTAGGTGTCGTGGGTGCAGGGACGGACGACTCCACCACAGGGGGTGGGGCAGCGGCAAAGGAGGAGGTCAGTATGGTGCTGCACACGGCAGCAAGCTCTTTCAGTGTCTCCCCTGCACCCGAAGGAACCACAGGCCCCAAGGAGGGGGGGGGGTCGGAGGGATGGGTCGCAGCGCAACTTGGGGAGGGTGTGGACAGGGGGGGGAATCAACTACCCTGCCTGGGGAATCCCTCAAACGCTTTCGGGGTGGTGTCACACTAGCGCTGGGGCTGGGGACAGACTGGCCATGAAGGACTCTCTGTCCGACTGTTGGGCAGGAGATCCAAGGGGAGTGGTTTTGGAGGTAGTGGGTCGTGAGGACTGCGGACTCCTACTGTGACAGCGTGGCTGCTGTTTTCCCCCCGACCCAGTGCCGCTGCCTTCTCCCCCTATGTGTGCATGACAGGAGGTGTGTGCTTGGCCTTCCCTGGTGGTGTGCTGCCTGTGTCTGGTGGGGTGCGTGCATGGGGACGTCTGGGTGTGTATGGGACAGGCATGGGAGTGGGAAGTGCGGATGGTGCCGGGGTAGGGGGGGGATGGAGCGCTGCAGGAGACCCACTGCTGCCGTCAGTGACGAGTCAATGGACCTCAGCAACATCCGTTGGTCAGACATCGCTGATGACATGCCCTCCATGTACGACACCATCCGTGTCAGCAGTCTGGTGTGGCCATGGAGGACACGCAGGAGCGATGTCTGACCAACCTGCAACTGGCGCTGAATGTCCACAGACTCTGCATTGACGGCAGCAGGGGAGACAGGGGCAGGGGGTGCGGTGCCTGGCACGAAGGAGACATGTTTGGTGTACCACAAACTCCCCTCAGAACCCAGAACCCCTTATCCGACTAGCTTAGTGTTCCATTCGTTAGCCGAGGTTGAGCTCGGCGGTCCCAATGTATAGACAACCCAGAACAAACGCATGACAATATTCTCAGGAATGGTGGGAATCAGACATACCTGTTCGTCATTATTCTCAGATCAGTCCACAACAGAATAGACACAGACACGGTAAAGTTGAAAGAGTTCATTCAATGAACCTCGCGTCCTAAGATGCAGTACTGTGGCAAACATAAGCAGACAACTGGTTAAGTTCAGAAGCATCAGCATTGTTGCAATATCATAGACAATGAAAGGAGCAATCATGAGAAAATGACAGTGGAAACAGCAACCTTCCTGTCGCCAGTAAACCAATAGTAGTATCATTCGACTAATAGAAGGTCTCTAGGCTTGAACGGGGGACCCCGAACCGTAAAGATCAGCTTAGTGGTATCACATCACAGAATCATCTAGTCTCTTCTCCTGCGAAAGTTCCCCATCACAATGAAACTCAAACGTGCTGCACTGCAATATGGCAAGCATTCGTCTATCAGGTATCTGCAGCTGCGTGCATGTAATGGCTAAATAGTGGGCCGATCAACCTGCACACAACAACATGCACCGTCTAGTCACCCAGACTGTTTGTGTACACAATGTACTGTACAAGCTCGCTGCTCACTGTGAAGGATGTCAAACAACAGACAGTCCTCATGTGAAGCAAACTCGAGTAGGCATTTTAAAATTGGCAAGATGGCTCACTAACAACTAACGCGGTGGTGCCAACTTAGCATTGTACATAGGGCGATAGGAATCATGACTACACCCCCCCCTTGTTCGTACCACTAACCTCTAGGGGCGCAAAATCGAGAACGCAGAGTTCAAGTTTGATAGAACGGAACCAAGGGCATGAACTGGAAGTCCATAGAAGGGAAGCGAAAAAGTCAGAAAAGAAATGTCAATGATGAACGATGTTGCAGGGAAATGAACCATGTAAAAGGGGAAAAAACATAACATCGATGGATGCACCATGAAATGAGCAGGGCTAAAGTCAATCCATCAAGGTATAAGCACAATAAGTTGCAACAGCTTCCAAGAGGAAATCATTAGAACGTTCCGCAAAATTATCTGCCATCCAGTTCAGCAGGGGGAAAGAACACACGTGTTCCTCAACAATCGGGGCATCCAGCACCATTTGTGGACAACAGGTGGGGACATCAAGATAACTTCTGGATAAGAATTCAGTTGCAGCCGTTCCGATGTCCCAATTCCCTAGGACTCCATGTGCTGCAGCACAAGCCATAATCCTGACGCCAGAACAGTCCAACTCATGAGCCACTAAGGGGCTCATCAGTCGATCATTATCCGGGTCAGGAGACACCGAGTTAGCCAGGCACAAATCCAGAGCCCATTCGAATGGACAATCTAGGCAATGAAAGACAGGTTGCACGCAGGTAAAGAAGGGAAACCGGAAGGACAATCCATAGGCACTTCTTAAGGTCGCCAGCGGCAGAGTGCCGTAGAATTCAAGCATCTGTTTCCGAAGATGGAGCAGCCGGTGCATGCTGTCTTGTAACTCAAGTTGTGAAGCCACAGCGTAGTACGCAGATCAATAATAGCACCCCAGCCACGAGTGCGAGAAGCAAAGGGAGACCTCTGAAGACGCTAGAAAAAATAGAATGATGAAATGCGGGGATCACACCAAACAGAGTATGGAAGGAGGTCACGAGGGCGGATCCCACAATTTAGAAAAAAAATCCAGGCCACTTGTTGACGAGGCATGAAAGATAGTCTGAATCCGAGTCCCAAATATGTAGTGGGAGATCAGCGTCCAAAAGCGCTTGCACCTCTGTGCGCGTGTGAGCTACGTGAAGGACAAATGTTTCTCGGGATGAAGTCAACACGACTTGTTTTTGAGACAATAGAGCCCTTATTCTGCTCATCTTGTTGAACTCTGCTTTCAAGGTTGGAATGGAAGGCCAGATGGATACATCGAGCCGGCCATGCGGGGGTGGGAAAAGGATGTAATGACAGAAAACCACTCGTAGTGATACAGTCACGATGTGAGTAATTCCTGGAAGCATCCCACAGCAAGCTTCATCATTGAACAGCACATAATTACCGTTATCAAGCAGCGTACAAGACGGGGTCATAACTAGCACACGAATCCACTTCAGAATACAAGCTAAATCATGAGCGTGCATATGACAAGCACCATGCAATTGAATCTGCCTACACACCACAGAATGATCCGGAGTGGAAGTGCACCCTTCACCTTTTAAATACACCTCCTTACCGTCTCTCAAGCACCTGTTGTCGCCTAGCACGGACACAAGGGACCCGAGCAAGTGGGAGGGCGGTGATGGGACTGGACAGGTCCTCCGCCTGACTCCCCTCGGCCTCCGTGCCACTTGCTGCGCCAGACTTCCCAGCACTGGTGGCCCCGGTGCTGGATCCCTCCCCCACGTCCGTGCCAGTGTCTCCCTCGGTTTCCCCCGACGATGCTGTGGGCAAGGTGAAGAGACAGGAAATGATCAGACACCTGTATACATATGACACATGAGTCCAAACTACATAGGACACAGCACATAGCATGAACAGCAACATGAGTGACATCTACAATACTACAAACATATGTAGGCCCTGCACCACACAGTTGGTTTACCCACCATGCCACTGGGAAACAATGGGGAGCATGACACAACAGAAATTTACTTGATATCAATTGATACAGAGGAGCTACTCTCTGGGGACAGTCGAGCACTGCATCACTGGCATGGCACAGTCACCTACACCCGCAACTGTCCCCTGATGTCAGCGACACGGATAATGACACCTGACATGTAACTACCGGCGTTGCACGATGTGACTATGTCATGTGTGTGTCATGTGTTCCCATGAGCTTGCTGTAGTTGTTCCGTGACATGCATCTGCAGTTGCTGCATCCAACATGTGTGTGCGTGTCGATGGGCATGGCACACTATTACGCACACCAGGCCACATGTGGAATCAGACGTAACGGGTGTATGTATGCATCGCACATGGACTTGCGAGACAAGGACATATCTGCGTAGTTTCAATGTATGTGTGATCATTCCTGACATATACCCCTTCATGGCAAGGTGTGTGGACTGTCCTATTTCAAGGACATGTGACCTGTGCCTCTAGTGTTCCGCAACCGGTCTGTATGATGAAACATCCTTCTCATGCACATATGTGGTTGTCTGTCACTCCTGTAATGCGTCTGCCTGTTCACTTACACTGGCCCACAGCTAGTTCCATGGCATGTCATGTTGACCTTGAGCACCCACGTGTGTAGCTGACTGCTGGTAGGGGTGTCACCTGGCTGGCATACGTGTCCTGGATGCATTGCACAGTACAGACTCTGTGTGTAGCATATGAGTATTAGCTGTTGAACATGTGCTCAGTTCATTGACAGTGGTGTAGTGCTGTACTCAATCTTCGTTATTCCTTCCAAAATTCTGCAGGGCACCGCCTCTCCCCCGACCAATGCCAGACTTGGCTGCCATGAGGGAACGTGACTGTATACTCCGCTACCGCTTCTCCCAACCGTTGATTGACAACTTGACCACAAGGCTGGAACCACACCTCCAACCGCTACACAGGTATCCTACTGCACTGACAGCCAAGATGAAGGTGATGGCAGCCCTACATTTCTTTGCCACGGGTACGTTTCAATTGACCATAGCTGATGTAGGTGGGATGTCCCAGACCATGTTCAGCCGTGTCCGGCATGATGTGTTAGAGGCCATGTTGTTACACCTGGATGAATTCATACATTTCCCAACTCGTGAGCAGTTGACAGGTGTCAAGGGTGAGTTCTATGCCCTGGGAGGGATGCCCCATGTCATTGGGGCCGTTGATGGGGCACATGTGGCTTTGGTACCACCACACGCACAGGAGGTAGCCTTCCGTAACCGCAAACATTACCACTCCATCAATGCCCTTGTGGTATGTCTTGCTAACATGATGATATCCCATGTCTGTGCCCGTTTTCCAGGATCAGCACACAATGCCTACATCATGAGGCGTAGCAGGGTACCTGAAATGATGCTGCAGCTGCGCAACGAACATGCATGTCTTGTTGGTGGGTATACTCTGTTAGTCCTGTATTTAGCGGTATCTTAATATCTTACTGCTTCTCCTGACCCACTTCTGTCCATGATGTTTCCATGTAGGGGACGCTGGCTATCCCAACATGCCATGGCTAATGACGCCGCTCCACAACCCCAGAAGAGCCGCAGAACACCAGTACAACGACACCCATGGGCAGATGAGGCGCGTGATTGAGAGGACGTTTGGACTCCTGAAGAGCAGATTCCGGTGCCTCCACAAGACCGGCGGCGCACTCCCATATGCCCCGGTGAAGGTCTGCAAAATCTTCCTTGTGTGCTGCATGCTGCACAACATGGCAGTGGAGAAGGCCGTGCCACTCATCCTGGATCCGGATGAGCAGGATAATCCACCCGTGGAGGATGAAGGGCTCGGGCACGGGGCAAGTGAGGATGAGGATGAGGACATCTGGAGTCAGCTTATCCGCAACTTCTTCTCATGATGGTGAGTCCCTGTGTCTGAGTGTGCCCGCTTAGAGCCTTGTGTGGCATGTGTTGCAATGTGTGTGTCGAGCTGACTTTGTGCTAAGTGACTTGGAGGTGTGTTCTGATGTGTCATTCAAGTGATGATGTAATTCCCCAAATTTTAGCGGGTACACAAAATTCATTATTAGCATGGTGACAACATAAATCCTGTAGAGTGCATGTACATGTCTGCGGATTACTAGCTCTTCGCTGACTTGTTGTGTGTCTGTCCTCCCCAGGTTCCTACGGCTGTCGTCCGCTCATGTCATCATTGCACTCCTGCTATTCCTCATGAGTATTGCAACGTGTGCTGGATCAGAGTTACATGCACAGACATGGTGAAAAGTCATTTTGGGTAAAGAGTGCAGCAAGGCGTTTTGTGCGTGGTATGTGTTTGTGATATGTGGGGACTGCTCCTGTGCATGTTGTGTTACCGTGCATACATGTCGACTCACCATGGGCCACCTGACGTGTTGCATGGCTCCCATGAATTGATAGTCACCCTTCCTGACAGTCATCTGTAATGGATTGTGGATTCTGATGAAGGCATCAATGTGTGTATAACGTCCCTCAGGAACATACGGGATGCCAATGGAGGACATGGTGTGGGACATCCCCATATGAGGCTCAATGGGGAATTGTACACTCTCCGTGTGCAGCAAGGGGTGTGAGGCTCAACCCCTTCACTTGTGTGCCAGCTCAGTAGGATTTACCACATCTGTGTGTTGCAGGGGGTGTCCAGTGTAGGTCACACATGGTCAGCCGAATGACCTGTGATTCTGTTCCAATGGATGTAATTCCATTGGTGTGAGGCTGAGTAATAAAGGTGTTCGTCAAACTCCAAGGTGCCTCGTCTCTGTCAATGCAGGTTTCTTGCCACTTGGCATGCGGCATCTCTGGCATACTTGCTGTCGATAATGCATAGGAGTCCATGTGTAGTCTAGTGACATGCATGCAGTTGCTCATGGATTAGGCTCTCTATTGGGCATGAAGTACATGGTCGTGTATGTTTTTTAGCAAGGTCGACCACACAATGGGCCATCACCAGCTGCTGAGGGTGTGTCTCCTGTGCGCAGGTCGCCCTTCAGTTTCCTGATCCGGTGTAATGGCTCTTTGGTGATTGTGCATGCATTGTCTCTGGGTGTGCCATGTGACACTGGACACTCCTTACTTTACACACGCGCCTGTTGCAGTTGTCCTTCTGACATCCTAGTCTTTGTGTGCAAAATGGGGCATTTTTCAGGGAGATGGCGCCTGCTGCTGCGGGCCCTGCACAAGCACCCAGTGGCCACACACACGAGATGGTGTGCATCATGTTTGGCTCGCTCACATATGCCATGCTAGTCCACAGCATCTGTACCTCATGCTGCAATGCCCTCTGCATTATGCACATGATCCACAGATAGATCCACTCCAAGTTACGACAGACCATCCCCCAGGTCCATGACAACATCCGTGTCATATACTGCCCTGCCCTCTACGGAGCAAGTACATCCGAACTCCCAGGAAACTGGTCCACTTCCAGGGGGCATCTGCACACCTCAGCTTCTACACCCTGCGCCCCAGCCACCTCACCGTCCACCATAGATAGCTGCAATGGATCACTGTCTGCTGCAGGATGACCTCCACACTCCCCACCCACACTCAGGAGGCAGTCCACAACCCCGACCCCAAACCAACCTTGTACGTCTGTCATCCTAGATCCCGTTGGGCCATCTCTGTGCATCCAACCTTGCCCTGGCCACCGTTCTTCACATCCACCGTACTCCAGCATACAGGACATTGTTCTCCCACCTGGCCACTCATACTTGGGACTCCCTCCCCGGGTACCTCCACATGGGCCATGACCTCTACGCCTTGATGATGATCTCCCAAATAGGTCTGTCCGCACAGTTTAGCAAGCCCCCCCTCAGCAGCCAGAGGCCATCACAGGTGAGTGTTGTGCTCCATGCCTACATTGAATGATGCCTTGTGACCCATGTGTGTCCTGTACCAGACTCTGATCCCAGGGTGTGGATGGCTGGAGTTAGTTCAACACTCAGGCATAGTTAGACATTTCCACACACATATGTCATTGAATAATGCAAAATGACAGCAACATCTCATGTGCAGAACAATATGAATTTATTTTTGGTGGGGTGAGTCTTTTTGGTAGATGTGCTAAGGTGCTCTACCGGAGTAATAGAATCCAAAGTTCACAGGGGGAGATGGCATCCTTGTCAGTTGGAGTCATCAGAGTCCAGACCACAGTGTTGGTCATCATTGGTCAGACTGTGACTAGCAAGTCCATGTGGCAGAGAATGTCATTGGGTGAGGTGCTGCTGTTGCGCCAGAGGGCCAGGTGCCAGGCCAGGTGACCTGGGAGATGGGGATGGTCCGCTGACTCTCACGGTCTTTTACGTGGACGACCCACCTTCCTCCGGGGACCCTCAGATGCAGGCCTTGACGATGTTAGGGACGCTCCGTCAGACGAATCCTCCTCGTCCCTCCCTGTGTCTGGTGCTGGTCTACGCCTGGTGGTACAGGGAGGGTTTGCCAGGCTTTGGGCGATCTGACATGATTGGCTCACGTCCCTGTGCACTGCCAGGAGCTCAGCCAGTCTTGCCTCCATCCGTCCTTGGTGTTGTTGATGACTGGCATGATGCTCGACCTGCAGGTTCTTTATCTCATCGAGGGTCCCCTGCATCCCGGAAAGTCTGGACACGACCTGGTCCATGCCTCTGGTGTCACGCCGGTATGAGTCCAGGATGTTGCGTATATGTGACATACCGGGGTCCTGAGCTGGCTGGTCAGGTTCGCGCCTCCGCCTGCCTCCACTCCCACCACCCCTGCCCACATGAGCCTGGCCTGCCGTTGTGGGCACATCGGGTCTACGGGACCCCTGAGGGATGGCATTTGCAGGGTTGCCTGCCTCCTCCTGGGTGCCCTGAGAACCTTGTCCCTCCTGGTCAGACTGGCTGTGTTGTTCAGTGCGAGCAGGGCTCCTGGGTGTGTCCTGGGATGTGGCAGGAATGGGGGTGGGGGTTGGCATAGATGTACCTGACGCAGGTGCTGCAGGGGCTTGTACACCAGAGGGGCCAGGTTGGTCGGGGTCATCCACGGAGTGGTGAGAGTCGGCGCTGCCGGTGGGATCGTCTTCACGCGGTGCCTGGGACTGTGATTCTTCCCCCCCAGTGTTGGGGGGAGATCGTCGACGTTGCCCTGTGTGTGAGAAAGAGACAATGTTAATGCTGTTTCATGCCACATCCATGTTTCATACATATTCAAGTTGACACAGTTCACCCAGGTAGTTGGATGTCCCTAGCATTCCTCGCAGTGTCCACTTGGGGATGGGCATGTTGCGGGGGACAGATTGGGATGTTCTCCTGAGTGTGTGACCTGTAGATAGTTGGCTCTGATGCTTACTTGGCTCTGGATTGGTCTTGTTGTGTCACATGTCCATTGTGGGAGTGTGTGAATCCGTTGTCTGCCCCGGGGGGGTGTGCTTGTGTTAGGGGGGGTGTGACCGGGCGTGCTGTTGTGTGTAGTGTGGGTTGTCATTGGGTCTCCCAGGTGATGTGTGTGTCCCCTCATGGTGCATGCTGGCATGACAGTGTGTGTGAGTTCCTGTGCTAGATACCTGTGCTTGTGGAGTTGGTGTTTGGGTGTACAGTGGTCCCAGGAGGGCCTTGTGCTGCATACAGCAGGGCCCAGTGTCAGCTACCTTGTCAGTACTTTGCCAGTCCCTGTGCATTGTGCATGGGTATGTACCTATGCCATATAAGCTGAGGACATTGTTGTCTGTGTCTCATTTTCACGATGTGTTGTGTGGGGCCCCCCCTCCCAGCCTCCCGGACATCCAGTCTTGTGTTTGTGGTTGTTGTAGCCTTGGACATGGCCTTGCCTTGATTTGTGATGGGTGAATGGTGACCTTAGTGGCATGGGCGTGGTTTTTGGGTGTGGTTGTGTGCAGTGAGTGCTTGGGGGTAGGTGCGTGCATTTGTTGTGGTTGGCAGGCGCGCAACACCCATTGGACTCACAGGGCTTCAGCCCCCCCCCGTCGTGTGTGGCAGCCCGGGATGAGACAGCTTCCTGGCGCACTCACAGCCGCACCCGAGCACTTCACAGGTCCTTAACAGGCCATTTGCATGTTAATGAGGCCTCGCTGTTGTTTCACCCCTTTAAGAGCCCCTGCAGCTCCACTCTGCCTATGGCTTAAAAGATTCATCCCCCCCCCCGAAATTTTTTCTTAGCCTCCCCCGAAATTTGGCTCTAGTTGCGCCTCTGGTGGTTGGGGTGTGGATGCCATTCCCCCCAAGTTACGTGAGTTGTTTGTGTACTCACCAGGCTCTGCGACTCCTTCGACTCCGGGTAGTCCCACCGGCGGTAGCATGGCCATCACCTTCTCCTCCCAGGGATGGTAGTGTACGGGTCTGCGGGGCAGCCCACCTCCAGTGATGTTGGTCTGGGCATGTTCTTCATTAATTTTCCTCTTGACCGCCCTGCGCAGATCGTACCACCTGGCTTGGCATTCATGCCTGGTCCTTCGGACGGGCGCAACAGCATTCACCTTGTCGACAATCCTCTGCCACATGGCTGATTTTGCAGCTATGCTGGTCTGTCTGACCAATGTTCCAAACAGCTGTGGCTCGACTCTGATGACTTCGTTGACAAGGAGCTCCAGCTCCGCCGTGGTGAACTTTGGATTCTTGTCTGTGGGCATGGTGTGGGGTGTGGGTGTGGGTGTGGATGGTTGTGGGTGTGTGTGTGTGAATGTGAAGAGGGGGAAGTTTGTGGAGGTGGTTGTGTGAAGGTGTGTGAGTGAAGGTGTAGCGAAGGTATGAGTTGTGTGGGGTTGTTTGTCAGTGGGGTCTGGCAGCAGTGGGTCTGTTGCAAAGGCTCATGGGTTGTGTGTGTGGGCCCTTTTTATTGGTCCATTTTTGGGTGTGGCTGTGTTTGCATTTTGGTGGGTGTGTTATAAGTGGTGGTTGTGATTTGGGGCCTCTGTTTGCCTGTTTGGATGTGCCAGGTCAGTCTTTGAGATGTATTTTGTCATGTCGACGTTTTTTGTGTTGTGCGAGTCGGATTGACCCTCCTTGTGCTGTTTTACAGTGTCCTGGTTCTGTAAGAGTATTTTTCGCGTAGGTACGATCCGTACATACGCGATGCTGGGTGAGGGGGCTGGGGTACGGTGTTGGTGTGCGGCGCGTACATGCGGTGCAGGGGTACGGTGCGTACATGCGGTGGGGGGCTGGGGTACAGTGCGTACATGTGGTTCAGGGGTACGGTGCGTACATGCGGTGGGGGGGCTGGGGGTACAGTGCGTACATGCGGTGCAGGGGTTCGGTGCGTACATGCGGTGGGGGGGGCTGGGGGTACAGTGCGTACATGCGGTGCAGGGGTACGGTGCGTACATGTGGTGGGGGCTGGGGGTACAGTGCATACATGCGGTGGGGGGCTGGGGGTACAGTGCGTACATGCGGTGCAGGGGTACGGTGCGTACATGCGGGGGGCAGGGGGTACGGTGCGTACATGCGGTGGGGGGCTGGGGGTACAGTGCGTACATGCGGTGGTACGGCGCGTACATGAGGGGGTGCTGCGCGTACATGGGGGGTACGGCGCGTACAGTTGCGGGCCTGGGGTGCAGTGCGGACAGGGTGTTGTACAGTGCTGACATATTTGGGTGTGGGGGAGCTGTACGCCTCGTACACGGGCATGAGTTTACCCGTGTACATGTGTGCTACTGCGTTGGCTCCGTATGGGCCTTTTTACGTGCGATTGTGTATTCGGACGGGCGGTCTGGATCGTACTTGCGCGCTCGGACTTGCGTTTTCCGATTTGTAAGTGAAACTGTCCGGCTCACTTTCGTACACTTTTCCCGACGATATTCGGACGTGGACACTTTCCGACGCACTCTCGTAGACTTTTCCCAACACTATTCGTAGTTCTTTTTCACGTCCCAATCGTACTTGGCAGTTTGTACGGTACTTTTGCGACTCGTATGTAAAACAATACGGATACGAGTCGTACGGTAATATTTTTTACAGGATCGGAATCGGCACCAATATGTTGAATTTATTACTCCAAAAAAAAGAATAAAGACAGTCGGTTCGGTTCATCAGGCTTTATTCGGTATGTATTACAACCAGAAAAGCAACAGATATATATATATACGAACAATTAAATGCAATTACACAGAAATAGTCCCATTCATTGATTACATTAAAATCAGTTAAAAATCATGATACTTTTTCTCACATAAATTGATTTTAAAATAAAAATCGCAACATAAAAACATATCTTGAGGTCTTTTAGTGCAATTAATAAGTTCATAGCAGCATTAGTTGTTCTTACAGTGTATTTTTTAAGCAATGGCTTTAGATAAGTGTGTCTGAGATGCAGATAAAAATCACAGAAAAGTAGAAGGTGCATAGTGCTCTGTTTGGAGTGCTCATCACATGGGCATAATGTTCTATACCTTGTTTTCATTTCAGGGAACGCAACTTGATGATGAGCAATTCCTAATCTCAGCCTTATTAGTAAAAAACGATGCGAAGACTTTGTAACTAAAGACAAATAACTTAAAAAACCATCACTATCTACAATTGTTTTGTAAAACAGGTATGTAGTTTGCTTCCAAACTCTTCTCATTCGGATCTCGTTTTTATGTGCCAGGAACATGCGATTTATTTCCTGCTTTGTCAGGCCTGTCACATAAGTTGGGTTTTCCCAGATCTTAATCTTAAATAGCTTGTTGTTTACATCTGTGATATATTTTAACCAAGGAATAGATGCACTATTATCCAGTTGCAGGCAATCCCGAATAATTGTTTGGGTAAATTTTGTCTCGTCCTTGGCCCAGATGGATCTCCAGAGCATTAAAGGTCGCATAGCAATCAAATCTGACAAGTATCTTATTCCCACTTCTCGGTGTACTATCTCGGAAGATGCGGACACTGGCAGGCATAAGAGATGCTTTAGGAACGAATTTTCTTCTATTTGCAGTGTTGGCTAGTGTAATGGCCCCACACTCCAGCACCATATAATGCAATTGAAACGCATCTAGCTTTATAGATAGCTATCATGTGCTTAGTACGGCGGTCTCCCAATTTGGATGCAAATCGGAAGACCCCATGTGCACTCTTTAACATCTTTGATCGGACATTAGATAATTTATGCGACCAGTTATCCTTACCTGAGAAAGTTATCCCCAAGTAACAAAAAATATTGACAGTTTCCACTCTCATGTTATCTATAAAGAATGTTTTTAGTTTCTTAGGTTTTAAGCCGCATACCATAGTGAATGTTTCTGCTTTGTTGATTAACAACTTCCTACTAGTGATAACATCTTCAAACTTATCTATTAGTCTCTGTAAGCCAACCGGAGTTCTAGACAAAAGCACAGCATCAACAGCATAAAGCAGAACCGGCATAGCATGACCTGCAGCTTGGGGTACATTCCCCTGCACTGACTTAAGGACTGTGTCAACTTCATTTATAAATAACGTAAAAAGCAATGGTGCTAAGACACCGCCTTGGCAGATGCCTCGTTTAACCCTAATAGTTGGTGTGCACTCACCGCGTTGACCATACCGGACTCTGGTTGTTAATCTATCATACGACCTCGCGAGAAAATAAATGATGGATTCTGGGGCTCCAAGGTTAAGTAGGACTGGCCAAAGAATGGCATGGTCAACAAGATCAAAAGCGCTGCTGAGGTCTGCAAAACATAGATAAAGACTCCCTTGTTTAGCGCACATATATATTTACCTATTAAAAGCTCTAAATTAATACATTGCTCCGTCGTACCTAGCCCTCTCTTAAAACCATATTGTGCCTGTGATAAAATCTTGTTCTCTGTTGCCCACTCCTCCAATCTTGCTAATAAAACTCTGCTCATCACTTTTACTGATGAGTCTAAAAGGGAAACGGGCGGTAATTTTTAGCTTCCGATTTATTCCCTTTTTTATAAATGGGAATATTAACCGATTGACCCCATGTGGGTGGGGTGCCCTCGGTTACTGCAGAGTTAAAAACTCGAGTGAGTATTGGTCCCCATAGGTCCGGTACTATTTTATAGACATCTATTGGACCCCCGTCATGACCCATGGCTTTTCCTCCATTACTCCCCCTTATTGCTAACTTAACCTCATCAAGCGTGATATTTAGGGGAATAGTTGGCCACTTGCAATCTGTTAGACTAGGAGGTCTAAAAACATCATAATCAGATGGATTAAAAATGCTGGCGAAGGGACGCACCCATTCTTCACAGCTAACAGAAACAGTAATTCCGGGAATGATTCATTTTTTAGAAATGGTGAATTGACAGTTTCCCAGAAAAGCTTGCTATTAGATGTATCCGCTGCCAGGGATAATTTGTCCCACACTTGCTCCTGAAGCTCCCTTTTCCTCATTTTAAGGAATGATTTATAGTTAAATCTTAATTTTTGGATTAATTCATTATTCCTAGGTCTGCTACTAAGGGCCTATTTTATTTTGGTTCAGAGCCTGGGTGCATGTATGGTTGAACCATACCCTGCTTTGGGGAGGTTTACCTCTACAGGATGCGGTCATTATCTTTTTGATAATTCCATTGATTTTACAAAAATGAGTTAACAACATTGTGGGGTTAACATCTACTTTAAGGCAGTCAAAGATCTCCATACCACATTTTATAACAATATTATTTAAAACTTTGCTTGGGTCAACCCCCTAACATTTGATTCTTGTACCATTTGGTCTGATCGGCAGTTTGTTGGAACACAAATTTGTTGCCCCATATCAATATTAGCATTATAATACAATTATGATCGCTAAGTAACAGTTGTGCCATCCTTGGCGTAGAACATAAATGTACAATACTCGTGGATATTAAAACATGATCAAACGTTGTGTTAGCATTTCTTCCAGTATAGGATGGTATCACCCAGCCATTGCTATCACATGCACATTGTACTAAATCAAGGCCATATTTAGCCATCATTGTATTTAAGGTACCTCCATAATTATGTTGGAAGTGTATACAGTTGTCCCCTTCGTCGCTCTTATACCCGCAGACTTTGGTCATAGCCAGTGGGCATATTTGTGTATTAAAATTCCCTACCCACACAATTGCAAAATTGGTGTTCATCGCTTTGACCAAATTATCTAGCCCTTTTTCCAATTCGAGGACTACATTATGGCGAGTTGAATGGAAAACATTGTTATAAAAATTGACCAGGAAAACATCCCAACCAGCTTTGCAACACAACCACAATATCTGTGAGAGTTCTCCTATTTTAATCACTCTTTTGACCACCACAGGAAGTTTGTTTGACAAAAGAATTAGCAGCCCTCCTTTGGCTCTACCTGCAGAAGAGGGTAATGCCAATAAATCATAAGAGGTAAACCCTTCAAAATTAGCTTGATCTGTGCTCCACGTTTCTTGCATACAAATGATATCATGTTTATTGATAAAAATCTGTCCAACCTAGCGAATCCTTTTTACTTGCCAGTCCGGCTATATTCCACATAACAATTGTATAACCATTTACTGGCAAATTCCCTGTATTGTCATCAAGGTGTTCACATATTCTTTCATCGTCCCCGCTTGTGTATGGGGGCACTACAGGTGGGCTTATTACATTTAGGGAGGGATTAAGTATAGTCATTGTTGAATTATCAGCATTTAATACTCTATCTCCCGTCAGCCCTTCTCCATTGTGGCTAACATCCACACTGGGTAGATGGGTAATGCTATGTCAGTCATTTTCTTTGAGTGTGCTAAGGGCTTGGAATCTGTTAGACACCGATAATGTGTATTGTGGGTAAGATGGCACTTCAGAATTCACACTAAGTTGCCCCCGATCACCTTCCCTGTTATATATATGTCTATAAAAGAAGCCGGGTGTAATAAGGATACATTGAGGTCATGGTGTGATGGTTCAACCTCTCTTTCTAAAGTACTACTTGCCCAATTAGGGCTTCTAAAGTTGATGATAATACAATCTCCTTTAAAATTCTTGTCTAGGGGCCAATCCAGCTTAATCTTCTAGTTAACAGTATCTGGTCTGCACAGCCCACCGGATAACCACAGTTCTTATTTAGCCAATGAACCACTTTATTTTTTAAAGTATGGTCTAATTCCCTTTTGCCCGGCTGTAACTGGGGTTCTTTCACCATGACTGCCACATATGAACAGCATTCATGGGGTAAATTTATAGAGATGCCAGTTCTTCCCTCATAAGCCCTCATCTCTCCTAGCTTGTTATGGTTCGTAGACGGCTGAATCCTCTCAGTCCTATCCCCTCTAATAGGGCATAGTTGGTTGTTCGGGGTCTTGCTCTGTTGAGGGTGAGTAACGACCTCATTGGGACCATTTTTACTCCCTAGGATTGGTCTTCCTTGGGCCCCACGATATCTATTACTAATAGCTAATGTACTTGTTACCACGTTGGTGGTGGCTGTTACCTGTGGCGGCTGTTCAGTAAGTCCTCCCAATGTTGCATTCATCATTTCCCGGGCGCTATCATCAATATTCTTTAGTATGCCGCTAAACTTAGCTATTTCTCTGTTTAGTTTGTCTAATTTATTATAAAGTGGTTTTAATAATTCTTCTATCTTTAGTGCTACGAGGTCTACAATTTGTGTGGTTTGTAAATCCATTAAGGGCCCTTGGTCAGGAAGATCATCATGGACCTCGACTGTCATATTCGGTGATGGTCCTTTCTTGTTTTTATTATTCCCTGCCTTTGCCTGGCTCTTTTTGCAGCCTCTTTTCCTTTTTGGGGTAGGTGATCCATTTGGCGAGTGTAATCGTGGTACATCAGTCTGCATGTGTGGATCTATACCTGGATTCCCTATACTTTCTATTATCAGTGAGGTGCCTTGTTGCTTTTTACAGGGAACTTCTGGAGTATTCTCTTCCTCGGTTTCCCCACTAACCTCCCCAACCATCTCTTCTGTCGCCATACCTGGTCCCTAACATAGACGACGTTCCGCTCTATCAATTTCAACATTGGTTGCGATAACTGCACGCACTAGGTAAGAATCAATAGTGGTATATGGAGGGTCAACTACTAATTTTTGTAGTTTACGGTTCGCCATTTTGGTTTATCTTCTTTTACACAAATACTGTGCCCTTGTTCAGCTACAAAGTGCGTAGAGCAGAGTGCAAAATGCAGGGGAAAAGTGCTGAATACAATAATTTTAAGGACTAGGGGTTGGTAAAAGTGCGAGTGCAATACAGAGGGCTAGGTCCAACAGGTTTATGAACCTCCAGATTTAAATAAGATCAAAAAACAAGTTAAATAACACTAATCACCATAAGGTATTCACAGTAGGTTTAATATAAAAATATACAATGCACTACACATAAATAAGATTAAGTAACAATTTGGCTGACCTAATATTAGATCCTAACTACTACTACTAGTAGCGCCTGCCACTTGCAAAACCTCCCTGCTGCAAAGTCAATAAAGAGATCACATCAGTATTTAAAGGCCGCTACCGTAAAGAAAGTTAATTATAATTTGGGGCTCACCGCCTTGCTGCTCAATTTGGGATTTGGAGATGTCGTCCAACTTAGGTTCCGTCTTGACCACAGTATAGAAATGTTGATTTGAGCCAATGTTTATCACCTGGGCCCCTGAGTCAAAAGGGGCGGCCCTGCCCTGCCTCGTCTGGCTGAAAACGGGCACAGAAGGCCCTGCGGGAGGCCCTGCCCTCTTTTGAGCGCCTCCTGGCACCAAGGATCGCATTGGCACCTCCCCGGCGCTTGGAATTGTGGGGTATGGAGTCCCCTTACAGCAGCAACAGGGTGGTGGCGGCTGGCGGCAGGTAAACAACAAAGCGGGCTCCTGCGCAACAGGAGGCCCTGCCTGATTTTGAGCGCCTTTCTGTGATAGAAAGTTCAGGAATCTGCAGGGAGCCACAAACTTCCAGGGACCCAGCATTCCTCTCCCCTCCCCACCAAGTCTCCTGATAAAAATGGCACCTCACTTGTGTGGGCAAGCCTAGTGCACGCAACAGGAAACTGTCCAAAATGCAACGTAGACACATCCCACTTTTCCACTGATAACTGACCCTTTATTTTGCAATGCCTACCTTTGGATTTTGGTCCCTAGCTCAGCCTGCTTGTAGGGAAACCTAGCAAACGTATACTTTTTTTTAAATAAATGAGACAACTAGGGGAATCTAGGAAGGGATGGCTCTATCCATGTTTTTTAACCCAGAATCACCTACAATCCTCAATGTTTGTCTAACAAAACTAAATTTCCTCACATTTCTGTGATGGAAAGTTCTGAAATCTGCAGGGAGACACAAACTTCCACCCACCCAGCATTTACCCAAGTCTCCCAATAAAAACGGTACCTTACTTGTGTGGGTAGGCATAGTGCCCATGGCAGGAAATGGCCCAAAAGGCAACATGGACACACCACATTTTTCTACATGAAAACTGACCCTTGTTTTGCAGTGTACATAGCTGTGGATTATGGGCCTTACTTAGCCGGCATCTAGGGAAAGCTAACAAATCTGGATATTTTGGAATACTAGACACCTAGGGATATCCAGGATTGGCTGACTTGCATGGGTCTCACTACATTTTTTTCCACAGAATCTCTTGCAAACCTCAAAATTTGAACTACAAAGCCCATTTTCCTCACTTTTGTGATGGAAATTTCTGGAATCTGCAAGGAGCCACTAACATTCTCCCACCTACCATTCCCCCAATTCTGCAAATAAAAATAGTACCTCACCTGTGTGGGCAGGCCTAGTGCCCATACAGGAAACTGCTCAAAACATTTTGTGGAGACATCAAAATTATCTATCACAAAACAAGTTGGTTCTGCAAGGGGGTAACCTGCGTTTCTGGTCCTGTGCTCGGCTACCAGCTAGGAAAACCTACCAAACCCAGACATTTCTGAAAACTAGACACCTGGTGGAGTACAGGGAGATGTGGCTGTGTGGATCCCCCTATGTTTTCTTACTCAAGCCTCAACTTTAGCTAGAAATATCACATTTTCCTCACATTTCTGTGTGGTAAAGTGGTGGCATCACCGGGCCGGCACAAATTTCCTACTACCCAGTGTACCCCCAGTCTTTATGCACCACTAAACAAGCGCTGGTCTACATGACAGCCAAGGTCCTGCGGGAGGCCCTGTCCGCTTTTGAGCGCCTCTTGTGTGGGCAAGCCTAGTGCCCCAGTCTTTATGCACCACTAAACAAGCGCTGTTCTACATGCACCACCAGCCAAGCACCAGTCCACAAGCACCTCCAGCCAAGTGCCAGTCTACACACACTGCCAGCCAAGGTCCTGCGGGAAGCCCTGCACACTTTTGAGCGCCACTTGTGTGGGCAAGCCTAGTGCCCTAGTCTTTATGCACCACTAAACAAGCGCTGTTCTACATGCACCACCAGCCAAGCACCAGTCCACAAGCACATCCAGACAAGTGCCAGTCTACACGCACTGCCAGCCAAGCACCAGTCTACACGCACCACTAGCTAAGCTCTAGTCCACACGCACTGCTAACAAAGCGTCAGTCTACGCACACCACCAGCCAAACGCCAGGGCATGCAGAGTCAGCTGAACTCTATTTCTCACACACACATAAACTTTCCCTGGTGTCTAGTGGTTTTCTGTCTTTCTCGGGGGCAGATGAGCCTACAAATATATAGAACAGTTTCATTCTTAGCACATGAGCATCATGGCTGAGGACGGAACCATTCCTTCCTCAGCACTGAAGGGTTTAATGACTCAATGGCTACCTTCTCTACACATGCTGAACTAATTAAAGCCTTTGCTCTTACTTAAATAAAGAGCTGTTCTCTGGACTATGTGAAAGGGCCTGTCAGTGCTTGATTTTCCCGGGGCTGGAGAGTCTGGTACAGTGAGAACTCTGTCTTTCTTTGGTTCTCAGACTATTTTAACTTTTATTTCGCCGCATCTGTTTTAAAACTATTTTGCTGCTACTTGCCTGATTAACAAGGTATTTTAACTTAAAATCTCGCCGCATTTGTTTTAAAACTATTTTGCTGCCACATACCTGATTGAAAAGGTGTTTTATTTTAAAATTGAGCACATACCTGCACTCACGCACCACGCAAGCACCGGGTTCCCGGTGTGACGATCTGGGCCGCCATCTTGGGAACGGCACACTTTAGTTGTTGGGGGCATTCACCTACAAAACATGCGCGCTGCGCAGGTGTGCAGAGGAGGTGCGCAGCTGGCGCGCCTAAGGCAAGCCCGTCTACGCCCGTAACCGGCCAGCGCCAGCCATGCTGCCCGTTTTCCGTTGGACGTGACCTAGGTACGCAGAACTTGGAGTTGTGAGGATTTAAGGCTGATTGCGGCTCCTTTGAGTAAGTGCAGCCATGTGTGGGAAGTGTTAGAAAATGTTGGTAACATTTGTCCCTCCTGCGGGTACCATTTTAACCATAGTGTCGACACGATTCCCATACCCAGCCCTATTCCTTCTGTATCTTTGCCTGTGCAATCTCTTCAAGCTGCTCTTATTAATGCACGGTCCATGGTTAAACATGCCCCGGACATTTGTGAGCTATTGGCTGACAATAAGCTGGACCTGTTGTTCATATCAGAGACCTGGCTTACTGAGTGCTCAGCCCAGGTCATTGCTTTGGCTATCCCGACAGGGTACAAAATTGCTAGGGTCGACCGCAAATCAGGCAAAGGAGGTGGGGTGGCGGTAGTTTTCAGGGATAATTGGACTTCCACTCTGGGTCAGTCACAGGACATTAGGGAGGGGGAAGCGCTGGATTTCTCCATAACCATTTCTCCTCACTTCTTACTGGGAGCCACGCTTGTTTATCGTCCCCCCGGCCCCCCGAATACTTTTCTAAAAGCCTTGGAGAAAGTTATTTTGCCCAGAGCCTTGCACTATTCTAACTATCTGTTGCTCGACGATTTTAATATTCACCTTGACTGTAAAGAGGCCTCTGATACACATGCTTTTACTCCTTAGTCCTTGGATCTTGCCCAGCTGACACAATGGGTTAACTCCCCCTCCCATAGTGGGGGTCACACCATTGATGGGGTTTGCTCCAACTTTCCGTTAGCTGTACTGGATCCTCTCCCTGTCTCGTGGTCCGATCATTTTTTAATACAATTCTCTTGGACCATTAAGCCACCCTATTCTGTTACAAAGACTTTGGTGGCGAGATCGCCTCCTCGCATTGAGCCTGATGCCTTTGGTAGAGTCTTGGCGAATACTCGTCCTGGCACCTTGGGGGTTTGTTGGAGGCAGTCGGGGGTTTCAATAACTGGCTGTCCAGAGCAGTGGAGTATTTTTCCACACACCAGGTTCACAAAAGAGCGAGAAAATCCCCGTCCCGACCCTGGTTCTCTAAGCATTTAAAAGACTTAAAAATATCCTGTAAAAAATTAGAACGCTGTTGGAGATTGGCATACTATCCGCTAGCCAAAATTGCACTCAGGAAGGCCCAGCACAACTACTATTCCATGGTCAAGTTGGCTAAAGGCCACTTCTTTGCAGAGCATATTGCTCAATCAACAAACAATTCAAAGGAAATCTTTACTATTGTACAAAGCTTTTTGAATCCATGTGCAGAACAGATGGCCTCACCTGGCTCGGACGACTGGTGCGAGCAGCTCTCTGATTTTTTTATCGATAAAATCCAAGCCATACAGGATAGCTTTGGACTACCACCCATCGCAGGTGACCTACTTGCCTCAGACGGCAGTAGACTTTGATTTAGCTCGCCCCTGTCTGACTGCGTTCACTCCCATTCCGCTGTCAGACACTTTGGCCATACTGCAATCACTTAAATCAGGCTCTGCCTCGGATCCTTGCCGAGCTAGATTATTGGCGGCGGTGGCAGAGGTAGTTAACCCCGAAGTTAATCAAATTGTTAATTTGTCCCCCATGGACGCCACTGTCCCTCCTGTGTGGAAACAGGCTAAACTCCTCCCGCTGTTGAAAAAGTCTGCACTCAACCCGGTTACCCCGGCTAGTTACCGCCCAATTTCACTTCTTCCAGCGGTAGCTAAGGTGTGTGAAAAGGCTGTGCATAAACAGCTCTCGGAGTTTGTTGAGAGCTCGGGCGCCCTCCATCCTGCCCTTCCTCCCGTAGCACTGAGACGGCCATAGGGGAGGTGTCGGAGGCTATTAGAGAGTGTCTGGATGCTGGTGGCAGAGCGGCTCTGGTTCTCCTAGACCTCTCTGCCGCATTTGACACCGTGCCACATCACCAACTTTTGGCACGGCTGTCTCATATTGGCATCTCTGGTCAGGCGTGGGAATGGATTAATTCTTTTTTAGCCAATAGAATGCAGCATCTCTGCGAAGCTTGATGACAGGGGTTCCTCAGGGCTCAACATTGAGCCATCTTCTGTTCAATGTTTATATGACACCCCTTGTCTATTTGGCTGAGGAGCTGGGTGCCAAGATCATAGCTTATGCTGATGACACCCAGCTCCTCTTCACGTGGAAGAAAACAGATCTCTCCACAGCGATTGCCAAAAACTGTTTGGCGGGAGTGTTTAAGTGGCTAGCCCAGGCCCAATTAAAATGTAACGAAGAAAAATCAGAGGTGCTTCTTTACTGATCCTTCCCCCCCATTTTAGAGAAGACATCTGGCCGGTGGGCTTCCCCTTGCCTAAATCGATGGGGAGCCCGGCAAAAAATGTGGGGGTATGGTTCAGTGAGGAATTGAGATTTCTTCCCCAGATCAACAGGTTGCCCGGTGTGTGCTTTGGCACACTGAAACACCTTAAAAAGTTTCTTCCACTTTTGCCTAGAATGGCTAAAGAAATGGTGACCCGTGCCCTCATTCTCTCACGCCTGGACTACGCAAATGCCTTATACATCGGCCTACCGGCTTATCAGTTAAGAAAGCTACAGATTGTCCAGAATGCGGCGGCCAGAGCCTTACTGAGTATGCCGGGAAGGTCCAGTGCGAGGCAGCTTCTTTGGGATCTGCACTGGCTTCTGGTCAACCAACGCGTACTGTTTAAGGCACTCACGCTGGTATATGGTGCACTTTACAAGTCTGGACCTCAATACCTTAGAAGTCGGTTCACGTTTTACGTGCCGCCCCGACAGCTACGTTCTGCTGGCGAATGCCTTGCCCTGGTCCCCAGGTATCGCCTGGCTAGAATGGGAGGCAGCTCCCTCTCTGTCAGAGCATCCGTGGCCTGGAATGCCCTGCCCTTTGAACTGCGGAACACCGGCGACCTCAGACTGTTCAAAAAGCACCTGAAAACGATGCAGTAAGCTCTCAGTCTGTTTCTGTTCATCCCTCCCTCTTCCATTTGGCTCCCGCGCTAGCTCTACGATCAATTATTCCTGGTTTACTTGGGACTCTTTTTCGTAGGACAGGGTTGGTTTTAATGAGGTGCTAAAGTTTTTCTGTGGCCCTCCTTATTTTTCCTTCATCTTTATTTAAAGTAGCAATAAGCCTGAACAGTTGCTGTTTCATTTTTTTTTTCTTGTATGAAATAAGATATCTTTCATTTTCTTGTATCTACTTTCAAAGTTAGGTCCTCTAAGATTTTCAAAGGGTAACCCCTCTGTTCAAATCTTTCAATCATGTCATTCATGGCCACCTGTAATTGTTTTGTTTCTCTACAATTTATTTTCATTCTTGTAGCCTCTCCATAGAGTATACTGTATTTGAGCTTGTTCGGATGGAAATTGCCCGCATGCAGCAGGGTATTGCCTGCTGTAGGTTTTCCATATATCCTTGTTTCCAGATTATTATTGCTGACATATACTGCGAGATCCAGAAACACTACTTCCTTGTTACTGATCGTGCTTGTGAGCTGGGGATTCAAATTATTCACATTAATGGTATTCACAAAAGAATCAGCACTTGACCCGCTCACATAGTACAAACACGTAATCTATTAATCTAGTCAATATAACTCTGGATCCGCACTTATGTGGCTAACTTCGTTCCTGCATATTTGAACCTTTCGCGTTTGTCAAGCGACCACTTTGTCAAGCAGGTACCCTCCTAACTGTGGGGTCCCTAAAGGGTCTTTACTGGGCCCAACAATGTTGAATCTGTACATCCTTCATTGGCGGAAAACATAAACAGCTATGGTTACTCCTCAATATTCTATGCTGATGACACTCAGATTCTCATCTCCCTTTCCCACGATACAGAAAAAACTTCGGCCCCGTCCCCCTTAACTCCTGCCTTCAGCATGTTTTGGAGTGGATGGCGGCAAGTTTACGGGGAGACAACTGAGGTGAAGGTGGTAGGTAACAACCCCTCCAGATGGATGGAACTAAACTGGCATGAGCCCCTTGGTAGTCATCCTTTCCAAAATCAGAAGTCATTAGCCTAGGTTTCTGGCTTGACAATAAAATGAAAATGGCAACACAAGGCAAAAAACTGGCAGCAACTTGCTTCAGCACGCTGAGGACCTTGAGAAAACTTCTCCGGTAGTTACCAGGCCATCATGCGGGATAGTAGAACAAGGTTTGGTCATTTCCAGATTTGATTATGGGAATTCCTTCTACCTGGGCAGCCCAAAGTCCACTATAAATAGACATCAAGTCATTCAAAATGCAGCAGCACGTATCCTACAGAAAATTCCCAAACGTCACTCCACCACCACAGCCCGGAAAAGCCTTCTTTGGCTGCCAGTGCTTAATAGGATACACTCTAAGGTATTGTGTATGGCCCACAGAGCAATACAAAAAAGGGGCTCTAAACTGATTCAAAATCTATTTACCCTGTACAACCCTACAAGAACGCTGCAATCTAACACCTAGCAGCTGTTTGCAGTACCCAGGATAATGAGAACCGGGAGTGGAGGATTATTCTTTGCTTTCCTGGTGCCAAAATCCCGGAATGCACACCCTCAGACCCTAAGACAAACCAAATTATATCGAGCATGTAGTAAACTGTTTAAAACAACCCTGTTCTTAGAGCAAACTTATCTGTACGATACCCGGTTGTCATAGCACTGGAAGGCCCTTCTGGATGGGCTTGCGCTCAAGAAATCAGTGAATAGAATAAAATAGAACTATGTTCAGACCACACTTGCAAATTGTGTCCGATGTGCACTTGCTCCTCCCACCAGCCCACATGCAAATTTGCATAGCTGGGAGCGAAGCAGGTGCCCAGAGCTGTCCCATGGATCAGGTTGGAATAGTGATTTTTAAACATGAATGCATTTTTGGTTAAACTACATTCAGTCATCTCCAAGAGCATTTGTGTATGTCTAAAACCACTCAACATTCTGGCACTTAAAAAGTCTTTCATTGCTCTCACTCCATCACTGTGATCAATAGTCGTATATATTGATGCCATATCTAGAGCTATTAATAAAAAGTCCTCTTCCCATGAACCATCAAAAATTATTTTAAGGAATTCTGTTGCCTCCTTAACACATGAAGGTAAAACTTTCACATAATCCCTTGAAAAATAATCAACAAATTTAGATGTATTTTCAAAAGTACTTCCAATCGCAGCTATGATTGGGGGCCCCGGTGGTTCTGTCTCATTTTTATTTATTTTAGGGATCAGGTGAAAAATAGGCATTCTTGGATGGCCATTCCTTAAGAAAAGATACTTTTCCTGATTAATAAAATATACTTTTCTCCACTCTTGTAACTCAGCATTATGTTTCAAATTTATGTTTAGTTATTTCCTCTCCTGTAATCCTCACATAAAATTGCCCATATTTCAGTTGTCTGTACTCTTCTTTTGTATACATTGCAACAAACCAGAGTACGATGTTCCAGCCATTGTCTGATTCTCGGATTACATAATCCATCTGGTTCAGCTCCTCCATCAAATCCTTATATCATTTCGTTACATTTTAGTTTTTTTCCTGTTTCCACTATGCATTCTGTGTTTTTTCTAATCCTGAGTATCCTTTTCCTAGAATATATCTCATAAGTCCTTTTTTATGGTATAAACTGTGAGGTAGCTTGAAACATACTGCTGACCTCGTCGTAAACATCTAGATTTAACGTTTTTATTTAATCTTCTTCAAATATGTCCTGTACCGGTTAGAGTTTCATTTTCTACCATCATCAGTTACGACAGGTTAAGGTCTGAGATCTTGAAGCTCTCCTCTTGTTCTGTAGAATGTATTGACATTGATTTCTTCTTTTCCTACTTTGCTTAGTATTTTACAAATTTGCATTTTCTGTAAAATTAGTTAAATGTAGTCTCTGGACAGCATAATAAACCTAGTGACAAAAAAATCTGTTGCTCTACCTCTGTTAAAAATCTACCATTACATTTATTATTGATTTAGGGGTTTTTAACTACTACTTCTTTCTCTATTTCTGTTATTTTGTGCCACTCTATTGTTCCTTTGTCACATCCTCCTTATCTCCTTTTACTATGCCTTCTGGATTTCCCTGGGGTCTCAAATTTTGCCTTTTGTCCATTTAAAAAAATAAATGAAGGTTATCTATTAGTGCTTGAGCTGCTGTTTTTAATCTGCCTACTGCAACCTGTTCCTGGACAGTATCCAGCTCCGAGATCACCTGTGAGCTCAGATATGTGTTGTTGGATTCTTGTTTTTCTCTATTGCTCGCCATCAACCTTTGTCTTTGCAAGTTGTCAAACTTTTTCGCCAAAGTAATATCTGACCTATTTCATATTCCTACTTGTCACGTTTGAATTTCTGTGATTTTGTTCTTCTTGCTTTGCAAGTCTTTTCTTCATTCTGCTCAAGGATGTCTTTATCAGGGGAGGGAGAGGGGATTTGGGTGCGAGTGTGACCATCTGTAACACGTTGGTTGTTTGGTTGAAAATGCAAATAAAAATATTTATTAAAAAAAAAAAAGAATGTCTTTATCAATGTTTGATCCACTTCGTTTGCCAATTCCGCCATGAGCTTTTCTATTTCCTGCCCCAGAATCTTCCTCTCTGTTACGGCATACATTACCAGTATTTCTAATGTGAGATTTGATGCTTTTATATTGTTTGCTGCCTATTGCTTAAGCATTTATTGTTTTGGATTTTAATTGCTTGGTGCTATCATTATTCGCAATCCACGAGGAATTCTTCCGACATCCATATACTTTTGGACAGAGTGCTCTCCCACTGCTTGGATTGCTCCCTCTTTGACAGCCTCTCCATTTTTTTTCAATTTTGTCCTGAGATCTTCATTTTTGGGGATTATATTGCTGTCTGTCGTATCCCGATGCACATTAGTTCCTTGATTCTCCTCCTCAAATCTTTCTTTGCTGCTTGCTCTCAGTACCTCGGTGGACATCTTGTTGCGTAACTTAAATAGTGGTCAGGCTCTCTACCATTCAGTACTGCTCATAACTGTTTATAATGCTTTAACGCCTCTCCTACTATCACACAACTAGCTGTCCTCTAACACTCCGGTGTCCAATCTCCCATCTCCAGGCTAGCAGTCTCCTGCTTCGTGGGGGCTCTGCTGAAAACACTTCACTTTCTCTGTATTAGCGCCATTACAGCGAAAGTTATATATATATTTATACATCGAGTGGGCACTTCATCTGCGTGAGCAACTTTTCGTTTGGATATTAAGTGGCCCGCTCTGGTCACGAAGCTGCCCTACTGCCGATTGTGCAGGTCCGGATGTTCTTAGAAGAGAACACCACAGTGGAACGGCGTCACCGTTCATTCTGACACAAGAGAAGCAACACGCCCAGCGCAATGAGGTACAAGCGACCCGATGGATATTAATGTGGGAAGGTTGAGTGACTGCTGCCTCCACTATGGATGATTATTACTTTGACTGCAAGAACCAGAATGCCACGGTGCAACACGCCCCTGGGGGCGGGACTTTGTAATTGGCTAACAGATGAAAATGCAGGGCAGCCGAATCTCTCCTCCATAAGCCTGCCATGAGGAAGGGAGAAAGGTCTCCAGAAACGCGTCGGCGAAAGGCTTGAAGTAACTTTACCTGTATCGGTGCGCTGGACGCGCTGTTGTCAGTTGAAATAAAGAGGTGAAATCTTAAACGTCGAGTGGGCGCTTCATCTGCGTGAGCAACTTTTCGTTTGGATATTAAGTGGCCCGCTCTGGTCACGAAGCTGCCCTACTGCCGATTGTGCAGGTCCGGATGTTCTTAGAAGAGAACACCACAGTGGAACGGCGTCACCGTTCATTCTGACACAAGAGAAGCAACGCGCCCAGCGCAAAGAGGTACAAGCGACCCGATGGATATTAATGTGGGAAGGTTGAGTGACTGCTGCCTCCACTATGGATGATTATTACTTTGACTGCAAGAACCAGAATGCCACGGTGCAACACGCCCCTGGGGGCGGGACTTTGTAATTGGCTAACAGATGAAAATGCAGGGCAGCCGAATCTCTCCTCCATAAGCCTGCCATGAGGAAGGGAGAAAGGTCTCCAGAAACGCGTCGGCGAAAGGCTTGAAGTAACTTTGCCTGTATCGGTGCGCTGGACGCGCTGTTGTCATTTGAAATAAAGAGGTGAAATCTTAAACGTCGAGTGGGCGCTTCATCTGCGTGAGCAACTTTTCGTTTGGATATTAAGTGGCCCGCTCTGGTCACGAAGCTGCCCTACTGCCGATTGTGCAGGTCCGGATGTTCTTAGAAGAGAACACCACAGTGGAACGGCGTCACCGTTCATTCTGACACAAGAGAAGCAACGCGCCCAGCGCAATGAGGTACAAGCGACCCGATGGATATTAATGTGGGAAGGTTGAGTGACTGCTGCCTCCACTATGGATGATTATTACTTTGACTGCAAGAACCAGAATGCCACGGTGCAACACGCCCCTGGGGGCGGGACTTTGTAATTGGCTAACAGATGAAAATGCAGGGCAGCCGAATCTCTCCTCCATAAGCCTGCCATGAGGAAGCGAGAAAGGTCTCCAGAAACGCGTCGGCGAAAGGCTTGAAGTAACTTTGCCTGTATCGGTGCGCTGGACGCGCTGTTGTCAGTTGAAATAAAGAGGTGAAATCTTAAACGTCGAGTGGGCGCTTCATCTGCGTGAGCAACTTTTCGTTTGGATATTAAGTGGCCCGCTCTGGTCACGAAGCTGCCCTACTGCCGATTGTGCAGGTCCGGATGTTCTTAGAAGAGAACACCACAGTGGAACGGCGTCACCGTTCATTCTGACACAAGAGAAGCAACGCGCCCAGCGCAATGAGGTACAAGCGACCCGATGGATATTAATGTGGGAAGGTTGAGTGACTGCTGCCTCCACTATGGATGATTATTACTTTGACTGCAAGAACCAGAATGCCACGGTGCAACACGCCCCTGGGGGCGGGACTTTGTAATTGGCTAACAGATGAAAATGCAGGGCAGCCGAATCTCTCCTCCATAAGCCTGCCATGAGGAAGGGAGAAAGGTCTCCAGAAACGCGTCGGCGAAAGGCTTGAAGTAACTTTGCCTGTATCGGTGCGCTGGACGCGCTGTTGTCAGTTGAAATAAAGAGGTGAAATCTTAAACGTCGAGTGGGCGCTTCATCTGCGTGAGCAACTTTTCGTTTGGATATTAAGTGGCCCGCTCTGGTCACGAAGCTGCCCTACTGCCGATTGTGCAGGTCCGGATGTTCTTAGAAGAGAACACCACAGTGGAACGGCGTCACCGTTCATTCTGACACAAGAGAAGCAACGCGCCCAGCGCAATGAGGTACAAGCGACCCGATGGATATTAATGTGGGAAGGTTGAGTGACTGCTGCCTCCACTATGGATGATTATTACTTTGACTGCAAGAACCAGAATGCCACGGTGCAACACGCCCCTGGGGGCTGTACTTTGTAATTGGCTAACAGATGAAAATGCAGGGCAGCCGAATCTCTCCTCCATAAGCCTGCCATGAGGAAGGGAGAAAGGTCTCCAGAAACGCGTCGGCGAAAGGCTTGAAGTAACTTTGCCTGTATCGGTGCGCTGGACGCGCTGTTGTCAGTTGAAATAAAGAGGTGAAATCTTAAACGTCGAGTGGGTGCTTCATCTGCGTGAGCAACTTTTCGTTTGGATATTAAGTGGCCCGCTCTGGTCACGAAGATGCCCTACTGCCGATTGTGCAGGTCCGGATGTTCTTAGAAGAGAACACCACAGTGGAACGGCGTCACCGTTCATTCTGACACAAGAGAAGCAACGCGCCCAGCGCAATGAGGTACAAGCGACCCGATGGATATTAATGTGGGAAGGTTGAGTGACTGCTGCCTCCACTATGGATGATTATTACTTTGACTGCAAGAACCAGAATGCCACGGTGCAACACGCCCCTGGGGGCGGGACTTTGTAATTGGCTAACAGATGAAAATGCAGGGCAGCCGAATCTCTCCTCCATAAGCCTGCCATGAGGAAGGGAGAAAGGTCTCCAGAAACGCGTCGGCGAAAGGCTTGAAGTAACTTTGCCTGTATCGGTGCGCTGGACGCGCTGCTGTCAGTTGAAATAAAGAGGTGAAATCTTAAACGTCGAGTGGGCGCTTCATCTGCGTGAGCAACTTTTCGTTTGGATATTAAGTGGCCCGCTCTGGTCACGAAGCTGCCCTACTGCCGATTGTGCAGGTCCGGATGTTCTTAGAAGAGAACACCACAGTGGAACGGCGTCACCGTTCATTCTGACACAAGAGAAGCAACGCGCCCAGCGCAATGAGGTACAAGCGACCCGATGGATATTAATGTGGGAAGGTTGAGTGACTGCTGCCTCCACTATGGATGATTATTACTTTGACTGCAAGAACCAGAATGCCACGGTGCAACACGCCCCTGGGGGCGGGACTTTGTAATTGGCTAACAGATGAAAATGCAGGGCAGCCGAATCTCTCCTCCATAAGCCTGCCATGAGGAAGGGAGAAAGGTCTCCAGAAACGCGTCGGCGAAAGGCTTGAAGTAACTTTGCCTGTATCGGTGCGCTGGACGCGCTGTTGTCAGTTGAAATAAAGAGGTGAAATCTTAAACGTCGAGTGGGCGCTTCATCTGCGTGAGCAACTTTTCGTTTGGATATATTTATACATATATATATTTACACATACACGCGCATACATATATGTATATACCCGCTGAAAAAAACAGGTTAAAGTAACGTTATAGTTAGGTGAAATGTTTAATAAAAAATGTTTACTCTGAAAAACAACGAGGTTTACCTGTTATAGTTATAGTCATCTCAAGTAACTCATGCCCTAAGGTAACTTTAACTCGCACCCTCACCATGCACAGTTTTCTCATCAAAATTTTCACTGCAAAAGTAGCAGTAATATTATCAATGATGTCAAAGAAGATGTCATGAGTGATGTAATATGGCGGGAGACTTTGTTCACTGTTCCTGAGAGGATTGTTTGTTTGAACTGTGGGGGCCACGAGGAGAGGAGAACCATGCTCCTGCACTTCCCTTTTGCTGCTGTCCTGTGATTATCTTGCTGTCGCTGCTACCTCTCGCGTTTCCCGCTTCGCGGGAAACGCTCGCAGCTGGGGGACCATGGTCCAGAGGAAGGCTCACTATATCGCCCACAATCCATCTGGGCCTGAAGCCGCCTCCCTGTCCCGCCCTCTACAGGTGGGATAAATTCAACCCCTGCAACGCTCATCGTGGGAGACTTTGTTCACTGTTCCTGAGAGGATTGTTTGTTTGAACTGTGGGGGCCACGAGGAGAGGAGAACCACACTCCTGCACTTCCCTTTTGCTGCTGTCCTGTGATTATCTTGCTGTCGCTGCTACCACTCGCGTTTCCCGCTTCGCGGGAAACGCTCGCAGCTGGGGGGACCACGGTCCAGAGGAAGGCTCACTACTTCGCCCACAATCCATCTGGGCCTGAAACCGCCTCCCTGTCCCGCCCTCTACAGGTGGGATAAATTCAACCCCTGCAACGCTCATCGTGGGAGACTTTGTTCACTGTTCCTGGGAGGATTGTTTGTTTGAACTGTGGGGGCCACGAGGAGAGGAGAACCACGCTCCTGCACTTCCCTTTTGCTGCTGTCCTGTGATTATCTTGCTGTCGCTGCTACCACTCGCGTTTCCCGCTTCGCGGGAAACGCGAGCAGCTGGGGGGACCGCGGTGCAGAGGAAGGCTCACTACATCGCCCACAATCCATCTGGGCCTGAAGCCGCCTCCCTGTCCCGCCCTCTACAGGTGGGATAAATTCAACCCCTGCAACGCGCATCGCGAGACGCGCGCGGGACGAGCCGGGCGAAGCCCGGGCAAAGGGCGGGCCGTCTGTGGCCGTCCGGGGCCAGACGAGGCCGGGACGGGCCACACCTCTTGGTCTTCATCATCAAGACGAGAAGTAAGACTCTTGATCTGTGAACCGGACATAACAACTGATTTGATATCTCCTATTGTAATACCATATTACTGACTCCCTGCTAGCTGCGCGGCCACAATGTCAGAAATCTTGTCTACACGCCTAAGTAAAGGCAAGAAACCATTGGTGGGAGGACATCGTAGAGGGACATTAGATCACTTTCTGTCTAAAGCTGCTCTGAAACTAGATCATGAGATAGCTGACACCGAACGTCGTCTGTCTTTAGATTTACATTCTAACAAACGTTCATCCTTGGGCTCTATTCAAACAGCGCTTTCTCCACCCATACAACGTACTGAAAATAACTCTATCAGTGACCCGGGCTTCCCTCTACTTTTACAAGATCAGTCGCTAACAATGGAATCTGCTAGGGGGTCTGCTATTATCATCCCTAACTCGAATCCTTCTCTAGATTCTATTCTGGAGGAGGCCTCACCAAATTTGCCACCCAAAACTAAACCCAGGAACAAGAAAAATTGTAATTCACACAAAATATCAAGGCCAGGGGCCACATCAAAGAGAAAGCGGGGTGGAGAGGGTACTAAAGGCAGCCGCACTAAAACATCTAGATTACACTTAAGCCCTTTACAAGAAAAAAATATCCAAACACCCCCCGTGTCTGACTTAACCCAGGGACTAGTAGAGAAAATAGAACACCTTGTAAAATCCCTACTACTGCCTCTTTTTGAGAGAATCAAGAAATTAAGTGAACAACTGGACTCCCTAGGAGATGTATCCTCATCGAATTGTAAACTACTGAAGGAACTGGCTACTATTCAACCTCATATTACTTGTGGCCAGAAACCCTCTAATTCTACCATTACCGGGGATATCTTACCGCCAATTACAGATAACATATTGCTTCCGGTTAACACCGTAAGCGCGCCTGCCCCAACAGGCACGGTGAGACCACCAGCACATTCAAACACACTAGGAAGTAAAAGTACAACTATCACCAGGGCACCTCCTGCGGACAGGTCTACGAAAGGAACGGGTCAGCATATCGACTTGCCACCCGAGGCGGCCCCATACGTTATAGTACTTACAGGAGTCCCAGAGCTGACACCTGGGAAGACGGAGGGGTTCATAGAACTCAAAAACAAAGCAATCTATTGGTTAAGGAAGAATAGACCTTTGCCCCCTAATATAAATGGCGAAATTCTATTTGTGAGAAGACTGGCCTGGGTAGGGCATAGACCCAAAGACATAGAGGGGGATATTTTAATCATTAACTTCAAGGACCGAAGGGTAGTCACCCATATAGTAGACTGGTACCTTGAGAGAGGAGGGGTAGGAATATCAACCCGTGATCTGAGCTATTTTTACCCTCAATCTCTCCTTATGCCCTGTAATAACAGATCCACCCGTGAGACATCTAAAAACTTTAGACATGTCCCCCCAACCCAACACCCTAGGACATCTAGTCGCCGGGTAG
The DNA here is from genome assembly GCF_964204655.1 of Triturus cristatus. NCBI lineage: Eukaryota > Metazoa > Chordata > Amphibia > Caudata > Salamandridae > Triturus > Triturus cristatus. Next base: position 965,926,466 of record NC_140579.1, on the reverse strand, counting down.
ATCCCTACCCTTTTCCACCACATGTAGATAGGCCTTCCCCCTACCAACATCATAGTACACATAATGTATTTCAGTATCCACTATGGTCCATTCCTCTAACCAATCATTATGAGGCATTAACAGATCTAGACGATCTGGATTGACAGACGAAAAATAATTTGGAGGCCCACTCTCACGCAACTACCACTGTGGTACCCAACGTCCTTTCTAGAACTGTATGTTTAGGCAGAGACGCCTATAAACATTGGGATGAGGGAATCAAAATTCAAGAGGCAGCTAACGACCAAGGCCAGACCGATCCTGACATAATATACACGGACTCTATCTCCCAACCTGATCGTCAAATAAACTTAACTTCTTCTCCCCCCACAGCTGTCATACTTAGAGACACTATTGTTGACGACTCCTCTCCTAGGAGGGTAAAGGCTACCCAAAGTATCATATCATGGAATGTTGCAGGTCTTTTAAATAAAGTGTCCCATCAACCGTGGCTAGATATAGTCACCAATTATAGTATTATCTGTCTCCAGGAAACGTGGGCTGTAGACGAATTGCATATACCTTTCACACACCCGCACTAATAAGCCCACAGGGGAGAAATAAAGGAGGCCTATGTATATATGTTTCTGTTACAGAGGGTATAAAAATAATCAGACATTCGACTACTGAGTATTATCAGATTCTATCAATTAGTTGGGGTAATATAAAGTTTCTGACCCTAATAAATTTTTACAACAATGTCCCAACAAATAGTTTAGAAAGCGTGATCGATAAACTCATGTACAGTGTTAATACTATTAAGGCCCAGAAAGAAGATGAGATGGCTCTGATCTGGTTGGGTGATTTTAATTGCATTGTTTGTCCACATGGTTCCAAGGGCATTTGCAGCCTCGGTAAACGCAAGGACGAAAATGCAACCCACTTCATCCACTCGAACCTGGGAAATATCCTTAACAACATGATTTTCCATTTTAATTTGTCTTATATTAATGAGTTATGCATTCCAAATATTCCTTTTCAGCCAACTTTTCACGGGCGGGGTTGCAACTCAACAATTGATTTTACCTTTATATCCACAACTCACGCAGGGTTAGTATCAACATGGGAAACACATGATGTTATTTTTAGTGACCATTACCCAATTTCTTTTAACTTAAAAATCAAAGGGTGCCAACAGACCTCAGTGGATAAGTTTACATACCAATCCACTATTAACCTAGCTACTAAAAATGGTTATTCTATAAAATGGGATAGGGTAGACCCTGTAGGTTTCCGACACAATTTAACTGTAATTACTCAAGAAGATATGCTTGTCTGTCTGTCAGAAATTGAGGAGTCATCACAAATTATGAGCTCGTTCCTAAAAATACAGTTGGAACTCAAAAAGCTGCTAACAAGGGAGTACCGACCTAATCCCAATAACAGTAATGGTTGGTTTGATAAAAGCTGCACAAAAGCACTCCAAGCTCTAAAAAGGGCATTGCATGCAACAACAAAATGCCCTGCGGAGATTCGCCAAGCTAGAAAGCTGTATCAGCTGGCTGTAAAATCAAGGAAACTAGCCCTGAGGGAAGAGGTTTGGTCGGCTCTTCATGAAGCCTCTAAATCTAAGGATAATACAGCTTTTTGGAAAGCGGTAAATGCTCCTTATCTACAGAACAAACAGACAGACATTATAGATACAGCCATCAATGGGGAAATCTGGGTTAACCATTTTAAACACCTGTATGACAAAGTTAATAACTTTGATCATGTTAATCCCACGATTGATGGGACAGGTACCCAACACTCTATAAACTCATTGAACATATTCCCGCTAGGTATAATTTTTACCTGTCAGGAGGTCACTAACGCAATTAAAGAAAGCCCTTCAGGTAAAGCACCGGGCCCGGACGGAGTCCCGATAGACGTCTACAAAGCTGAGATTGATCTTTGGGCTCCCTTGCTAACAAATGTTTTAAACCACTCCAACCGACATGGGTTTTTATCGTCCTGGTCCGAAGCTATAGTTGTTCCAATTTTTAAAAAAGGATACAGAAATGACCCCACCTGCTACCGGCCAATATCACTACTAGATGCATTAATGAAGGTAGCCGGCCGGGTAATTTTAAACAGGATACAACTTTGGGCAGAAGAGAATAACATAGTATCAAACTTACAGTACGGATTCAGATCGGGTAAAGGCACCATAGAGCAGGGTTTAAATTTGGCCTTAGTTTTATCTAAGTACACTCAGGCTAAAAAGGGTAACCTTTTTGTTACTTTTGTGGACCTGAGTTCCGCTTTCGATTGTGTGGACCACGAGAAATTATGGTCCACATTATCTGAAATGGGCATAGATTTTAACATTCTCCAGTTCATAAAAGCACTGTATAGGGACGCAGGTGCCAGGGTACGTTATGGCAACAAGGGTGAGTGCTCTGACAAGTTCCCTATTAAGAGAGGGGTGTGACAGGGGTGCATCTTAGCACCCCTTCTCTTCACCCTATATATAAATTCCATCGGTCAATACTTAAAGGAGTCACAGTACGATTACCCAACTATCCTGGGAACATCGGCACCATTATTCCTTTATGCTGATGATGCCGCCATTATGTCCCGAACCAGGATTGGCCTACAGCGGGCCGTCCTGAAATTTGCTAACTACATGAGAGACAGAGGGCTAAAAATTAACACTACAAAAACATACACCATGGCTTGTGGTCCCGGGACAAAGAAAGCACCCTGTCCAATTTTCCTGGATGGCAAGAGGATCAAGACTACGGATCGATTTTCTTACCTCGGAATAAACTTTGACAGGAAGGGTAACTGGCACGCAGCAATAAATGCCAGACATCTAGCTTTCACCCGAGCAATAGGAGCCCTGAAAAACTTTGCGGCCAAACTAGGTGGAAGACCCGTGAAAGAATTGATTTCAATCTATAAAGCAAAATGTATCTCTACTGCTATTTATGGGTCTGACCTTTGGGGAATTGAAAACCCACAACTGATAAAAAAAACTGAAAATCAGTTCCTGCGCTATTTATTAGGGGTCCCCAAATCATCAGCAACCTACATTGTACACATTGGGCTGGGTTTATTGTACATTTCTGATGTTATTAAAATCGCGCCTATATTATTGTGGCATAAAATTTGGGTTACCCCTGAGACTTCATTAAACAGAGATTTAATCACTGACTGCCTCAAACTTGATGGAATAAGTAATATCAAATGGCTCACCTATGTAAAGAACATGCTAACGGACCTCGGACATCCAGAGTTTTTTGTGAGGCCATCAAGTATGGAAATGGTGTCCAGAAAGTCGCTAAGAGAGCTGGCTCTCAACCATCTAACAAATAAAAGGTGGAATCTGGAAAAAACTAAAAATACAGTCATTGAATACCAGCAAATAACTGTTCATGAAGGGCTCCAAGGGTACCTGTCGATCCAGTCAAGTTGCTATGCCCGAATGCTATTGACCCGTCTTAGACTTGGCACTTTTTTTCGTATGATCACCTTTCCTGTTTGTAATAATTGGTCAAATGAAATTTTACTATGCCCTTGTGATGATATCTCTGTTCAATCAAATATCCACTGTGTTTTATTTTGTAAATGTTATCAGATGCCAAGGGGGGCTTTTCTGAAACCAATTTTAAAGACTTGGGGTATCCGTACGTGTAGACCAGCTATGATCAGGCTACTACAGCTAGAAAACGAATTTGTCATCTCTGCCGTAACTAGCTTCTTAAAACTGGTCATCAGGTTTCGGAACTCAATGCAATCATTTTGAGTACTAACCCTACATTTTAGACCTTGTTGTTCCTCGAGGAATACTAGCTTCTTCTTAAATGAATTTTTATGACTTACATATGACAGTTATATCAATAATATTTCCAATTCAGGTCACTGTCTTTAATTGTATTTAACGTTCATTGTACTTTTTAATGTATGCTTTTATGATTTTGATCCGAAAATCGAATAAAGCTTTCTTTGATTTGATTTGAATATGTGGGGTACTTTGCAGTGCATGGCAAGGGTGCGAGATATAGTTACCTTAGGGTATGAGTTATTGCTACTTGAGATAACTATAACTAGTGAATTTCAGTGGTTTTTAGAGTTTAAAATATTTAGTTTTTAATGAACATTTCATCTTACTTTAATGTACTTTAACTTGATTGTTTTCAGTGAATTTCTAAGTCTATGTTAACGTTAATTAATATTTAATTACCACCCTTAAATCCAACCCATCATGTGCAGTGGGAGGTTGGCCACAGGGCCTAGCCTGCGGCCGGCCCTGTGGCAAAATCCCCTAAAGGCAGCCCAACCCCAGACTACGGAGGGCATTCGGTCATGCACAGCAGAGGGGAACAAGCAGAGTGACTGGCCTGCAGCCAGCACCTCGCACGTAGCCATCCCCACGCTGTGTTCATACCTGGTGGGGGATTGGCTACAGGGCTTGGCCTGCGGCTAGGCTTATGTCCAACATCCCAAAGGCAGTTAACCCCCGATGCACATTGCCTTTGGCCGTGCACCACGGAGAGTTGGCCACAGGGCCTGGCCCTGGGGACCTCACCCTCCAGGGCCATATCTATTTTAAAGCACAGCCCCCCCTCCCTGGACCTCATTAGTCCCTGGGGACTTCATTGCCCAGGGCCTTATTTATTTTAAATGGGAAAGAGGGGCGGTGTGTCCACCCGAGCCTTATTTGGCCTTGGGGATCCTAGGGCCTTTTTTTATTAAAAGGGAGGGGGCAATGTAATTACCCCCCCCCCCCCCCCCACACCCGAGCCTTATTAGTCCCTGGAGACCCCATCCTCCAGGGCCATTTTAAAAAGAAAATAGATGGGAGGGGTCCAGGTGGCACCATCAAGCCTTATTTGGCCCCATCCTGAAGGCCACTACTTAAAATTAGGAGGGGTGGCGGCATCTCTTCCAAGCCTAATATGGCCCTGGGGACCCCATCCCCCAGGGCGTATATAGGGCGTATATATTAATTATTAGGGGAGGGTGCTGCACAGCCCCGCTTCCCAAGCTTAATTAGGCCCTGGGGACCCCATCTCCCCGGGGCAGTTCTGTCTTTGCTAGAGGGGTGCCCCGAGCCCTAAGATGGTTGCCACCACTTCCTGGTTGAGATGGTGGCAGCCAGTTGAATCTCACTTTGAGAACTGTCAGCTCGGCAGATCCTCAAGACGTGAAATAGACAATTTTTATTAGCCTTAATTTCTCCAAAACTACTGAATGGATTTACACCAAAACACAAGAAGCACTCTTTCTGGGCCAAGATCTAGCTTTCTGTCAAATTTTGTGTAATCCGTTTCGCGGTTTAGGATGTACAGGTGTCTAAAGTTCCTTTAGAAAAATGAATGGTGAAAACATGTTTTGGACTCCCCCTTTTCTCTCTGGCCCTAGTGACAGATCACCTCAAAACTATCAATGCACAAACTAGTCAAAAAGTAGTACTTTTTTCGAAGGTTTTGTGGCGATTCATCAAACTGGGGCAAAGTTATTAACAACACAAAAAATGCATGTCCTATGGAAACCCGATCCTAATTATAACTACCCAGTGGCGACTGCCATTGGTCCATACTAGAAAAAAAATTGAGACTGCATTCAAGCTAATAGATGCTCATATATCATGCAGAATACTACATCCCATATTACAGTACGGTGTGAATTTAAATTCATTACCTCTTGATTCAAAGTGGCAGATACACAGAATAATAGTACATGCAGCGCAGTTACCAAACTTTTGTTAAATATGGCCTGCTGCTGCTTCGTTCCCTTGTGCTGGCCCACAGCTTTGCACCATAGTCAAAAGGTGTGTGAATATGATGTCAGGCATAGGTTTTGTAATAGGAAGGTACCCTATCAGTACAAAATCCTATGCCTAGACAATTTGTAAAATACTCCACACACAAGATGTGTGCTGTATAGTGCAGCTTCCATACAATGTATGAACTGCTAGTAGAAATAAAGATTTCTTCTACATTGCAAATGCCTCAAGGAGGTGTTTTTTATGCAAACCCCGTCTAACAATTTTAGTAGATAATTCTTTATTTTAAACCCATGGTTGGTATGGTTAAACACCAAGGGCCTCATGTAGGTAAATAAAATTTACCGATTCTTAAATACCAAACCGTACCGAATCGGTATTTAAGAATCGGTAAGTTATATGTAGGTAATAATTCGGTAATATTTACCGAATCGGTAACATTCGGTATTCAAGAATCGGAATTTACCGAATCGGTAAATACCGAGGTGGTATTTACCGATTCGGTAAATACCGAATCGGTATTTACCGAATCGGGAAAAGAAAATCACATGACTGGATGAAACAGCCAATCCTGTGCAACCACACCCCACCCAACCAGGAAGTGGCCACACCCAGGCAGGTGCACACAATCAACAGACTCTGGAGAGGCTTGGAGTGCAGGGAGCCAGTGCCTGTTTGTGCAGCTCAAAATCATCATGTCCAGCCAGAGGACACAGAGAGATGGAGGGGAAAGGAGGAGGAAGATGAAATTCAGCCCCAAGGAACTCCAGGTGCTAGTGGAGGAGGTGGTGAAGCAGCACCAGAAGCTGTTTGGGAGGCAGTCCCTGCAAGTGCCGGAGTCTGAGAAGCGCACTATATGGCTGGGTATCCAGGCGCAGGTCAATGCTGTGGGAGTGACCCACAGGGACATTGAGGAACTCAAAAAGCGCTGGTACGACCTGAGGATTGTGACAAAGAGGAAGATGGGGGAAATCCAGAAGGAGGTCAGCCAGACTGGAGGTGGAATCAACAGGGCACCTGCCCTCACCGAACTGGAGGAGCTGGTGGAGGCCACAATAGAGCACGAGAGCGTCGTGGGGCATGGAGATGCCGACAGCTCTGCCAGAGCCGCCACCCAACAAGGTAAGACGAATGCACAGCAATGTAGCCCCTCCTACCCCTATCCCACATCCCCCATTGTGAAAAGAGTATCCCACTCCAGTCCATGTGTTAGTGCAGACAGGCAATGCATTATGGGAGATGTAGTCAGGGAACCCCCAACCATGAAGTGAATAGCACAGGACAACAATGCATGGTACACACATTAGCCAAAAGCAAGCAGAGGACAATGTGAGAGTGTTACATGAATTTATTGTGATGCTTGCAATTCAGCCCTTCAGGTACACTGAGCTGATGTTGCATTTCTGTCCACAGATGTAACATCGCGCAGGACTGCACATGGTACAGGAGAGAGGGCACACCGGCAAGACAGGTCAGCTCTGGCCAGCACGAGTACTGCACAGCCAGCATCACCACCACCACAGCCTGCATCACCACCACCACAGCCTGCATCACCACCACCACAGCCCGCATCACAACTCATGCATGAGTCACCGCCCACATCACCACTTGCAATTGTGATGCCGAGGAGGCGTGCTGCTGGCAGGTTGGCAGTGTTAGAGACCTCATCCGACGACAGCAGGGGCCCGGAGCCAAACACAATGCCCCAGGATGGGAGCTATGCCACTGTGCCCTCCACCTCACAGGGAGCACACACGGGTGCAAGACGGCGCCGCAGGTCGCAGGTTCAGAGTCCACCAGCAGACGGTGACAGCCATGGGGTCTTTGCGGGACTCGAGGGCAACATGCTCAAGCAGCAGCGCCTACAAACAAAGGCAGTCATGTCAGTTCAGCGGCATGTGCGGGGACTGAGAACCACATTCAAAAACATGGACAGGAACATCAGCGCAATGGCGGCGGGGATTACTGACATGGCAGCGGGCCTGCGGGAGGTGTCACAGTCCATGAAGCTGTTGTGCAGCAAGTTAGACGCAGATAGAGCTGCAAGGCGCCGGGAACGGCAGAGGGGAGACAGGCACACCAGGGCACTCAACCGCCTGGCAACTGCAACTTCACTACTCTGCCGGCGATCAGTGAACATGCAGGAGGGCCTGACACACTGCAGCAGCGACGTTACTAGGGGGATGGTGCAGGTCACCAGTGCCCTGGAGGTGCTATTGACCAGTCAGGCGGCCACAAGTGGTGCAGGGGATGCTGCTGAAAGCATCGACACCAGCAGCAGGAGCAGCATAACACCCCCGGTCCCAGAAACACGCAGGAGCAGCAGGCGGCATGGGGCTGGCACCAGTGAGGAGTCTGAATCCATGCCATCCCACACTGTAGCGCGTGGCCGCAAACATTGATGCTGCACCGCATAGCAAAAGACAATTGGGTGACGTAACCCTGGACTTCAAACTTGTCAATACGCAATGTTGCCAGAATGGCATAATCTTGGTTTCGTGGCGTAGTGCCGCATTATTAAACTACGTCATGACATACAACAACTGGCTGTATCCCCTTACTTACTCAGAAATAGTTGCATGTGATCTCTGCCCGTCTCTCTCTCCCATCTGTTGCTGTTGGCACTCCAGCAGCGTTGTCCTCTGGCTGACCTGAATCATCATCATTGTCCTCAAAATCTGTTAGTTCCACCTCTGTACCTCTCTTTGTGGCAAGGTTGTGCAGCATTGCACAAGTGGCAATGATCTTGCAACAGATGATGGGTGTGTACTGGCGTGCGCCTCCGCTTTTGTGGAGGCAGCGGAACCTGCTTTTCAATAGTCCAAACGTGCGCTCCACCACGTTGCGTGTAGATTTGTGTGCCACGTTATATCGTCTCTCACTCTGGGTTGATGGGTGTAGGTAGGGAGTGAGGATGAATGACCGCACGGCATATGCACTGTCGCCTAGGTGAGTGAAAGTGAACCATCAGTCACATGTCTCAATACACTATGATTTGCAAGTCTCATGGGGCGTCACTGATACTTACATAGCAGGTATCCGTCTCCAAATTCTCCAGCAAGCAGTCGTGTGTAGATCCCACTGTTCTGGAAGATGTAGGAGTCGTGGGTGCTCCCAGGAAACTTTGCAACAATATCAGTGATGATGTTCCCTGCATCGCAGATTACCTGCACATTGATGGAGTGGGTGGTCTTTCTGTTCCTGTAGATGTGCTCAGTGGCAGCTGGTGGGCAGATTGGGATGTGTGTGCCATCAATACAGCCAATGACATAGGGGAACTGTGCCATGTGATAAAAGTCAGTTTTAGTTTTCTGCAGTTCAGCCTGTGTGTTTGGGAAGCTGATGTAGTGGTGCATTCTCTGCATCATGGCATCCAGGAACTTCCTGAAGAAACGGGACAGGCAACTCTGGGATACACCGCCCACCGCAGCTATCACCCCCTGGTAACTGCCAGATGCGAGTAGATGTAGGCTGCAGAGCACCTGCACATGTGGTGGTATGGCATGCGCCCTTCTTGTTGGCTGGTCCAGGAGTGGGTGCAGGTCCCTGATCAGGTCCATGATGGTTTGTGGGTGTAGCCTGTAACTTTCATGTATCTCTGCGTCAGTCTGTTGGAAGAGTGTGATGCGCTGTCTGTAGATGCGTTCCTCCCGTCTCCAAATCCTCAGACCTGCTGCCTGTAGACGTAGGCGCCTTGCAATGACATACAGAGCGGCCATGTTGTCCACGCTGTTGCATTTTGGGATTGCTTATATGCACTGTTGATGCTTACCACCTGCTTTCAATCCGTGTTAATTACCGACTCTTAATTACCGAATTTCATGGATTTCTTAATTACCGAATTTACCTACATGTCTTTTTCAGTTTTACCACTTCATATTTACCACTTCATATTTACCACTTCATATTTACCGATTCGGTAAATCTGTATTCGGTAAATATGAATCGGTATTTACCGCTTCATATTTACCGAAAACTGGTTTTTGGCCTCCTACATCTCACTTGACTAAATACCGGTCGGTAACGGCATATTTACCGAATTTCGGCCGTTACCGACCGGTATTTAGCTACCTACATATGGCCCCAAGTATCCTGAATTTGACGCCCCCTTGATGCAAAGTAACAGAAAACAAAGCTCGATTTGAGGTAAAAAAGCACTTTTCCAGGACAGAAAATGATTTGTACAGGAAAGTAAATACCCTTTCAGGACTTTACTTTCCTTAGTGTCGCTTTGTGTAACTTTGCGGCAGTGGCGCAAAGTCTTAATTAATCTCCTCCAAACTGTTTCCTTTCGAAAACAACGCTATTTTACTCAGCTTTCTTAAAGTCCGTAAACTTTGTTTTATTGTTGACCAATATTTTTTATTATACCTTCACTTGCAAACATTTGTCTGCTCACTTCGCTTTTCAGTTCACCTCTTTTACAAGATGCTGTGATTTCAATTACCTCGCTCTGCTAGACACCTGATGGCAGTTCTTTCAGCTTTGGTTAAGACTACTGCAGTATCTTTCTCCCTGACCTCCCATTCTCTTCCCTGCTTCTCCACCAGTATGTACCGCACAAGCTGGTACATTGCTCTTCAAACGTCTTGCTAGTGGCACAGTCCACTAGTTCTCCTTCAGTCCGGTGGTTACTATCTCAAGATTTTACACACACACACAGAAGCGATCTATTTCAATCAATTATTGAGCACTAAGTATGTGTTCCACTAAGGGCATGCTTGTTGAGTTACGCTGAGTATATAATATATGGGATTCTGTAGTCCATGTTTCTAATTTCTTTATAATCTGTGACTTGCGACACACCCAGTCGCCAATTATAAAAAAGGTGGCGTCTGAACTCTACTGTAATAATTACAGTCAAGTTCTGATGCCACATTGCCTGCTGCCAGCAGCCGAGGGAAATGCAAGCCAGGTCACAGAGCATAAAACGAAAGTGGCTTTTCTTTATTCTGTTCAGTTTTTATAGCTGTACCATGACAAGTAGATAGAGAAAATGTATGGCAACATGTTTATTCTTTGCACTCCTAAGGTAGTTAAAGAAAAGTTAGAATCTTTCTGAATGTTTCCACACATTCTGAGCTACCTAGCTTAAGTTTTGGTTATCCGCCAAAAGCAACAACAACCACTAACAAGCTGCCACCGACCTCCCTGTTAACAAAATGGCAGCAGGCTTGTTCGAGTTCGACCAGTGATCTCTGCTACATAATCAAACCAAGACAAGCAGCTCTTCAGATGGAAAACAGCTAATGTAGCTAACACAGCTCATCTCTGCAAGGATCAGTGCCTCATTCATGAGTCTAACACACCTGCCTGAATATATGCCTGACCTCAAAATGGCAGATGTACGTATCTCCTGATAAGTTTTACTGTAATATCTTACTGCAATATCACCTAGCGGATCACTATCGGAAGCACACAAGGTACGTCCTACTGTGACTTGGAACTCAGTTTAATGTTCGCCCCAGCATCTTATGAGCCTGACCCAAAATGAAGTTTTGCCTCTCCTAAAGCCTTCTGCAATATCCTACTGCAATATTACAGACACAAGCCAGCCGCAGAAGCCAGCCACAGAAATCCCATAGTGGATCACTGCCTTGAGCACACAAAGTACGTCCTCCTTTGACTTGGGACTCAGCTTAATGTTCGCCTCAGCAACTTATGTGTCTGATCCCAAAATGAAGTTTTGCCTCTCTTAAAGACCTTACACTGTATCTCCTTCTCAAGAACCAGTGTCCTATCTTATTATACCAAAGGGGAGGAGTAAGTGCCTCAACACCACCATTAAAATCAATACTCCAAAATGTTCAATACATGGCAACCTTTTGAAAGTTGCTTCATTGCCGCAGCAATAACGATCTAACAGTCTTATCTTATAATTATCCCAAAGGGGAGGAGTAAGTGCCACAAACTCACCATCAAAGTCAATACACAGCAACCTCTTGAAGATTGCTTCAACAATACCGGACTAACTGTATTGGAGGTGCTGGGTATTATGCTGAGTTGACTGTAAGTACTCTATTAATCGCTGCACAACCATCACCCAACTCTAACTAACTCAGTCAGTGGCAAACCAGACATAGTCAATCGCTACTAGCACCGCTAAGCAATATCTTCTTTACCACCTGGCACACAGTAACCATCGTCATGGCTGAACCATCTCCATCAGACTCACCTATCAAACCCAGGGCTGACATGAACAGCACAATGGAAATGATCCTCAAAAAGTTGGCAGAAGTACACGACCTGGTGAAGTCAAACAAACAAAATACGGATGCTATGCAGCTGGAAATGACCGCCATTCAAGCTAACATAAATACAATCAACTCTAGAATTTCCACCACGGAACAAAGGATAAGTGATGTGGAAGACTCTACTAAACAATCCAACTAAGATATAAAAACTCTACTTATCACCAGCAGCAGTATGAAAAGACAAGTTGCCGAACTTGAAGACTGCAACAGAAGGGGCAATATCAGAATTTTTGGTGTGCCGCAAGGGTCAGAGGATTCCGCAGATTCATACATTTCCCTCCTGGAGAATTGGATCCCAGAAATCATCCGGCATAAAATTCAACAAGAATCTGGAATTGGATCGTGGCCACAGAATCCCGGTGTTAAACTCCCCAGCAATGAGTATGACGTGACCGATCATTTGTAAGCCTCTGAGATTCAAACACATGGAAGCCATCCTCAACTTTGCTTTCAAAAATCACCAGATCACATGGAATCATATTCACACAGGACTATTCAAAATCAACCGTCGAAACCAGGAAAGGCTTCCTCTCACAGGTTACGAGAGAGGAATATCCAATTTCCTTTTGCAGGCCCATCAAAATTTAAAATCGCTTTGAACGGAAAATTTCACTTCTTCACTGATCCATCTGATCTGTCAAGCTTCTTAGACAATCCGAACTCCCAAGACATTGAACATTCCTTTTCCAACAAATGGAAATCATGATATCCTTTGTTTAGACCAGCAACTCAGATTTGTTTCTCAGGATGGTTTTTCCCTTCCTAGACAATGTTAATCAGAGCGTGTCACTGTTAGTTGATGCAAATAATGTTAATTAATGTTAATTAATGCAAACTTGTAGCTTCCACCCGTACAGATTCCAAGTAGGATATCTCTTATGCCAGCTTAATCTAGTTAATGTTAGACAATGCTAACAGTTGCTAACAGCGGCTGACAGTTGATAACAGTTGCTACAGTTGCTACATTTGTTTCATGGTACATGTTACTACAAATTGCTAGACTCTATACTATACCCTATGATACTATACATATCATTATATACTACTATACCTCACTATACGAACCCCTTCACGTCATTAATATTACATACTAACAGACTCAGTTATACGACATATTAACATAATAGCTATTACAAAGAGGTTACAACCACAGCTATTCCACAATATATCATTAAACATATTATACTGATGCAATACAGATGCAAGCATACTAAACATACCCTTTGCCTCAAAACCGACGTGTCAAACTGAAGATCCACAGACCTAACCACTGTAACAGCATTCTCATACACTAGAGGGTTATCTAATAAGTAGCCATACCTCTCTCCAGGTTGGCAGATAGAGACTCCTGCTGTCGCACCTCTGACGTTCTATGCCTTCAGGGTTAGGGAGGAGCGGTTGGGTGGGGGGGGGGGCGGTGGTTTTGTTGCTTCTACTTCTGTTGTTATTATTATTATTATTGGCTTTTATATTCTCTCTCTCTCTCTTATTATTGTTTCTTGTTGTGCCCTGTAGCCAGCCATTATACCAATGTTCGTGCATACATAGATCTGTCTTTTCCCTCTCACACCCTATTAGTCCGTACCAAGTGCTTCCCACCTCGCCGGAGCTGTTGCACCATACACCTGTTCAAACGCATTACATTGACAACCGAGTGTGCCACCAACATCTTTCTGCCTGCGCAAGTGGGAGATCACAGCAAAGCAATCACACATATATCTTTATAGAAACTCATTCACCTACACTAACCAGTGTAGTTTACAGTAGTCAGTTTTCAATGTTCGTCAGCCACCATTACACGCGCATATGCTGACACATAGCTTTACAGACAATCTTATTGTCATCTCTTTAAATGTGAAAGGATTAAATCACCCGATCAAACAACGAAAAATGATAGACTATTTAGCAAAATCAAAGGGAGACATTATACTCCTCCAGGAGACCAAACTATCTAACAAAGATTCTGAATTCCTTAAAAATAACTGGGTAACACAAGTGTACTGCTCCCCAACAGATCACAAAAAAGGCGTAATAACCCTAATAGCAAGAAAATCCAATACCACTCTTGACTCATGCTCACATGATGAGGAGGTCAGGCTCCTGATTACAAATCTACTTAGAGAGGGTGACTCCATTGTGGAGAGGTGTGGCTCACTAGTTAGAGGCGGCAGACCCGTAAGCAGAGAATTGGCCAGGGACCAGGGTTAATTCCCGACGCGGCAGGGTCGTGGACCAGGGTCAAAACGGACTCGATAATTCTCACCTCGGTACCTACTCTAACCAGGAACACACTTGGCAACTCTGGGCATTAAGCTTGCCTCATCTCTACAACGGCCCCCCACAGACGCTGGGGATGCCTGGTTTCACCTTGGAGATACCCAGTAAGGGACCATCTCACAGGGATAGCCAGGATGGGTTCCCCAGCGGTCTACAGCGCCGGGACGCCCCGTTGCTGGGGTAGCTGTGCGCTTTACAAGTCTACAACATTACATTACATTACATTCACGTTGTAAACATATACGGGCCAAACACAGATGACCCAACTTTCTGGAAAAGCGTTTCTAGTAAGATAGGGCACCTATACCAGGAAGACTTGATCATAGTCAGCTGTGTCTTTAACCTTCCCCTAAACCCTATTTTAGATCGCCAATCCACTTGCAACTGTCACCCGATAAAATCTCATGGCATAGTACAGAAAATATGCTTAAAATATAACCCTAAAGACACTTGGCGCCCTGCAACACCGTAACTCCAGGGACTACACTTTTTACTCAGCGCCACATAATTCATATACAAGGATAGACTATATACTAATATCGGGCACGTTCACACACCTAATCGACCAACCTAATATTTCACCGAAACTTGTCTCTGGCCACTTATGCATCAATACCCTATTAACAGTCAGTCATACTAAACCACCATTAAAAAGATGGCGCTTTAATAACGATGTTCTTCTAGACCCTAGTGATAGCAACAAAATCGAAGACTCAATCAGAAATAATGATCTGCCGGAAACAAATATAAATATCCTATGGGACGCACTGAAAGCAACCCTGAGAAGTGTGGTCATAAGAAATCAAAACGAAAATCAACAAGACACGCAACACAAAGCTGTTAGCGCTAGAACAAGAAATAAAAGCAATTGGAATTGACTCACACCAACTCCCTAAACAATAACACACTCTCCCAGCTCACACAGAAGAAATACGAATATAACAAAATCTTGAGTGAACGAGCAGGAGTGTGGATAAATAAATTCAAGGGCTTCAAACTCTGCAAAGCTAACAAATCGTGTAAGATGCTAGCATCATACCTTAAGCATAAGCAAAACCAACACAAAATTACTTCAATGAAAGATGCAAACAATCGGTGACACACCAATCCAGAGAAAATATTAAACTCCTTTAAAAACTTTTATGAATCCCTATACCGAAATGATGAGAACCTCAACCTGCAAAAATGTATACAATATTTAGAATGTGTCAAAGTCCCACCACTATCTGAAACAGACGCACTATCTCCCGATAAGCCGATAACTGCCTCTGCTCCAGATCAGGTCGAGTTTGTGAACTGCGGACCAGCCCGTGGGCCATTGATCGCACCCAGATTTAAACATTTCTTACCCTTTTCCTGGGATTAAACACATAATCTTATAAATTCTGTCACAGCCGGGGCCCCGTCAGACCCTTGTCCTCCTTCAGTTAT
Source organism: Triturus cristatus (assembly GCF_964204655.1). Taxonomy (NCBI): domain Eukaryota; kingdom Metazoa; phylum Chordata; class Amphibia; order Caudata; family Salamandridae; genus Triturus; species Triturus cristatus. The sequence goes on along the minus strand of NC_140579.1, from coordinate 965,910,752 downwards.
TAATTCAGTGGCCAGCATGGTGGCTGGTCCAATTAGGAATCTATTAAATGGGATTCTTAGCTCCGGACAATATCCGATCTGGAAGAGAGCTTCCATACTGCCTCTGGTAAAAAAACCTTCCTTGGACTTTAAGGAGGTGTAAAGTTATAGGCCCATCTCCTGTCTTCCTTGCCAGCCAAGATTCTGGAGAAGGCAATGTATTAAGAAATACTTTCCTTCCTCCATACCAACCAGTTGCTTGACTCGCCTCAATACGGTTTTAGAGCAGCATCCGAGGAACTAAAAGGATTAGTTAACAAAGGTGGCAGAGCGGCATTGATCGTGCTGAATCTCTGCCACCTATGATACGGTTCATCATACACTTCTCGTTAAACAACTGCATTCTCTAGGCTTCAGGAACACTGCACTGGCACTGTTGAGCTCGTTGCTCAATGGGAGACAACAGTGGGTAGAAATGGGAGACTCAAACTGAGTTGCGAGCGTAGGGCTACGGGCAAGGGGTTCCATAGTTTCCCCCTCGGTACAAAAGCATTCTTCCACCCCACTGTCCTTTGCTTTTTCTTGGGGCAGTGATCATGTGCGCCGAGCTCGACCTCATGCTCCTGCAAGGGGTATACCAGGAAAACCGATCCTGGAAAAAAGTCGGCCCGGCTCTGCGAAGGGCCCTGTGGATAATGCAGAGGGCCTTAAAAGAAATCCTCTTTTCCACTGGAACCAGTGCAGGCCATGCATTGAGTGCGAGATTGGTCCAAATTTGAGGACCTTGAGTATTGTTCTTGCTGCTGCATTTTGCAGAGACTGGAGCTTCTTTATCAAGCATTTGGAAGTTCCCAAATATAGGGCATTGCAGTAATCTATCTTTGAAACAATGAGTGCCATCATCACCGTCTTTTGTGGATCGAAAGGCATGAACGGGAGAATTTTCTTAAGTACTCTTAGCATAAAAAACCCTACTGACGTCACAGCATTGATTTGTTCCGAAAATCATAATTTAGTATCAAAGATGAAACCCACATTTCTTGCCTTCAGCACTGGTCTTGGTAAGGCGCCCTACTCCGAGGGCCACCAGGATGCTTCCCAGAAGGAGGTGTCCTTTCCAAAGAGCCAAACCTCCATTTTATCTGAGTTCAGCCTGAGACACTTCCTTTGCATCCAATCCGCAACCTGGGCCATGCATCTGCAAAAATTATCTGCCTCCTTTTCCACCTCCGATGAGATTGATACCACACTCTGTGAATCATCGGCATAGGAAAATACCGCCAGGCCAAAACTATGAATGAGATTGACAAGGGGGGTGACATGTACATTAAATAGGTTGGGCTAAGAGCAGATCCCTGAGGCACCACACAGGGGAGAGAGAAAGGTCTGGAACTGGCGCCTCCCATCTCTACCCACTGTTGTCGCAGCTGTTTAGGAAAGAGTTAAAGACCTGGCTGTTGTCCAAGTAGGTCATCAGCTATATTTTTCGACGCAGGCTTCCAGGTGGCCTCTCTCCTGGGTTTTTTGATTCGTACTGCGCTAAGACACCTTCGAGTATTAGGCGCTATTATGAAATTACCTCATTCATTCATTCTGAAGTGGGCAAAGCTATCAAAATCCTGATAGAACATAAAGACCCAGACGATTATACCGCCAAATTTTACAAATTCTTCTCTGAGCTATGACAACTAACCATGTTAAACCTATTCAATAATAACGCTAACTCTAACAACGTTACTGACTCAATGATCACCAAAGAAGGAAAGACCCATCGCAACCAAAAAACGACAGACCGATATCCCTTTTAAACGTTAATTGTAAAATATATGCGAAAATACTGGCCTCTAGACTTAACAAATTCCTCCCAAAACTAATAAGCAACTCCCACGTAGGCTTTAATAAATACCGTATGTCAAACAACAATATTCGTCTTCTCTGCCACGTCCTCGAAAATGCAAACAATGCTAACTCACCATCTGTTGCAATACCATTAGAAGCAGAGAAAGCGTTTGACAGCGTATCTTGGACTTTTTTTAAAACAGCGCATGAAATCCTTTGACCTCAATTAAGGTTCTTATATACACCATGGAAACCTACTCTGAATATTCAGGATATAAATTATACAGAGATAAAACCTTTATATTTTCATTGCACAAAAGAGATTTTGGGGACTTCTGGACTATCATGGCAACCTGGCTACATAAAATACCTGGAAATTGAGTTTGGGACCAACGTATTAGACACCATATACCACAACGAAAGCACTACTCTAGACAAATTAAAAAAGCTACTGGACAAGTGGTCCCCTAAATTTATCACCTGGTGGGGCAGGATTGAAACAATAAAAATGATGATCACTCCATTGGTCATCAATATGCTCACTCCCTTATTATCTGATGACTTCCACTACAAACTGATCTCAAAATTCATCTGGCAAACTAAAAAAGCCAGAATAGCCCTATAAAAAACTCAGACTAGATATCTCACATAGGGGAGTTAACCTGGCCAACCTTAAAGATGATCAAACTCCTTTCCTAGCAAAACAGGGCTCCTACTGGCTTTACCCCCCAATAACTACACTCCAGTTTGGCATGAAGTGGGAAAGGCCATTTTAAACAATCTAAACACCATCACCCTTTTAATTGTTAACACAACTAAGCTTGATAAATCAAAATCTTTTTTCAGAAACACCAAAACATCTCTCTTAAAATTAGACAAGAAATTCCCTTCAAGTATAGGATACTCAAATCTTGCATCACTATGGAATAACCACAACATTAAATACAATGGTAAACCCATATATTTCCAGTCATGGATAGAAAAGGGCATCTTCTTCCCAAAACAATTAGACCCCTCAGCGTATCCCACAATGTTTTCAAACTAAATATAAATTTGATAAAATGGAATTCTACAACTTCCTTAAAATCAGGGCGGCCATCTCGAGATCAAAACAACATAGAGAAAACCCCTCTCTCCCAAACCTCATACTGAAAATTAATAGCTTAGGTCACTAAGTCGCCCATATATATAAACTCTTACGACCTAAATCCTCGCATTTAAACAAAAATGTAAGATCATTCTGGGAACAGCACTCTTCTAATCCATTGACTGAGTCTGATCGGTCACAAATGGAAATCAGTTACTTATCAAAACATTTCTCTCGTTCTGTCGCAAACTAATTTTATGTCTCATTCACAAATCATTCTGGACCCCAGCACCCTTACATGCACAAAATATGCTCGAAGAACCCACTTGCTGGAACTGTAAGAGCGAGGTTGGAGATCTAGCTCGCCTCATCCTTCACTGCAAATCCTGATCTACCTTCTGGGACAAAGTGTTCTCATTTCTATCAAGCTTATTTAACTGCCATCTAAAAAAAGAATTTGCTTCCCTGATTGCAGGTTTTCTTAACTCAAACTTAGATAGCCCAACAGACAGGGCATTAATGGATCTATTATTCACATTGGCAATAAAAATAGTCCTAAACAGTTGGAAGGGGACATGCAGGGCCTCGCTTAAATGCTGGATTAACTGGATTACTCACATTAGAGGAGAGACAATATCTCTCTCCAACACTTACCATGGAGATCTCCATCAAGGCCTATCTGGGACAAGTTAGACAATTATTTTGCCTCAAATAAACCACCTTAAACATCCTCACATGTAAACCACTACCTCATACAAAGCACCAATTTACTCACCTCTGTGTATACACTAGCAGCCGACAATGGCTCTCTCTCTTACACTCATAACTTACAACCCTACGCAAAGATCGACTGGTGCGCATAGATCATAATCAAAGCAACATAATGGCTCCCCCTCTTCTCTCACTCCCTATCTCCTCTTACTTTTATTAACTACACTTCTGCCTATTATTTTTAAGTTGGGTAAGTCTAGGCCAATCCTAACCTCCTGACTATTATGTGACTTCCCCCTTCTGCATTATTTTATGTCACTCTATGTATTAATATTTACCTTATGTATTACATGTTTTATGAAAATTAAAAAAAAAACTTTGAAATAAAAAACTGACTTGTATCAAACTAAATCTAATATCTTCTTCCAACAAGTATCTAACAGTTTTTACGATGTGTTTAATTTTGCACAAGAGAATCTATTGTTATTCTTCATGTTTGCAAACTTGCTCGCTATTTTTTATGCAAGAGGTGTGCACCAAGTATTTAAATGGTTTTGTGGGAAAGGTGATGGTGTGTCTATGTATTATAAGGAATAAAGTGCTCCCAGCCATACATGTTTAGGATATTGCATGTCACCTCTGAGTTGCATAACATTATAGAGGAACTCTGCCAACAGCCTTGTTCCTCTATATGGTCATAGAATGCCTCTGTGAGTCGCTATATCCTTATATTTTACAGCGGGTGGGACTTTATCCCATATATCTTTTGGTTCCTATCAATGATATATGCTATTATTATGCGTATGCATCTGGTGCCTTGTGGGGGTTCTTTATTTGTTTCAGTAGTGGTTAGTGGTTCTTTAACGTACCAATTTGGTAGGCAATATGCTACTTTTAGTCTTGTTTATTGTATGTATTGTAGGCTTGGGCGGTACATTCCGTTCCGCTTGCGGAATTTGGGTAATTTCGTGTTCCGTGGAGAACGCGGAATTGCCAAAACTTCCGCGATCCGTGGCTTCACGGAATTTTTTGCTTGTTCGCGCTTTCAAAATGCTTGTTTGCGAGATATTTCCCCCCGAGCACGCAAACAGCTTTTGCGAACAGGGAAAAAGCATCGCGAACCGGCGGAACAAGCCATTCCGCATGCTCGCGGAACTCTGCATGATCGCGGAAATTTTTTACCTTTTAACGAAGCTTTGCGTAGCACGACTACGCAAATTCCGCCCACCCCTAATATATTGGTGTAATGTGTGCTATTATTGTATTTCTTATTTTACTTTTTGTAATATTTAATGATATAAAAAACTATTCATGCTCAAACTCCATCCTTACGAAGTTCTTTAGTGTCCCACCTATTTCCCCTGAGTATCCTTAGTACTGCTTTCTTCCCACACATCCTAAACCAGGGAATCCAAAGGTTAAATGCATTGCAGAAGCCGTGGCTGCTTCACATCGGTTGGTGCAAAAGTACAGGGCCGACGTAGGTTTAAATGGCTTTCCTGAATTGTTGTGTCAGCTGATTCATTTTATTCACAAAGTTCCTTCGCGTGATCTTTCTTAAGAAGGACGCACTGTCTGATATTACTCATTTTGACAGTTATTTCACCCACCTCGCCCCCAGGACTACTCACAGAGCTGCTGTTAGTCGCCAGTCACTTGACTACAAACATTCCATAGAGTTACAAGTTGAATATTACATATTTATGTGTTGCAACAATTCATAAATATCGGACAAGATGACATTTTAAAAATTTCTTTTGACATCAATAAGTGAAGACAATGTAAACCTAACGTATCTAGGACTGGCTTATTCTATTTGCCGTTAATGAAATACTTCATGTAGTGCTGTTAAAAACATATACAGCTAAAGTTATGTGGGAAATGCATCATTTGAACAGCCCTATCTCAGTATTTTGCTTTCTGCCTTTGCTGAATTGTGCGATGAGAAATTAAAAATTGGTACTATGTATCCTGGTACAAACAAGCCTTGGCAAAGCTAAAAGGTCTCACCTGTGAAACTTATTGGCTTTTCCTTTCAATCGACTATTTCAAGATGCTTTTGAGTGCAATACAAGTAAGAAAAGCAGAGAGTAGCCAGCCAGCATTTAACAGTAATTTCTGTTTAGCTATCGTCTTGCTCATTATATCTTTATTTCTGCAAAATCCACAGCAAAAGCGCAAGCTTAGAATCTATATCTCAAACACATTTGCTCCAAGCAAGCCCGAGGGAGATGAAACGGAGAAAGTTGCTTCGTGGGAGCTCCGAGTGGAGGGAAAGCTGCTGGATGATGTAAGGTTTCTGAATGTATTTGCTTTTTCTCCATTTGGTCCTGAAATTTCGCCATCAGTCACTGTTGTTCCATTTAATCTTATGATGTAATAAAAAAAAACTATGGGGTGTTAGCCTCTATCCAAAGATTACTTTGTAGACCCAGACCATCTGATCAAGGCGACATCTTTAATTGATTGCTTATGATGATAATAAACATGCAAAAGCAAGTTGTTTATAGATGAGTAGCCTTTTGCTTCTAGTGTCTTCTAAACCTTCACAACTAGGTGAACCAGTTTTATTTTAATGAAGAATGCTTCCACCAAATGTAACCTGTAGGCACTTGAAACTATGTAACACTTCTTAAGCAGCAGTATCTTGAATTTTTCTGCCATTGTTGAGGCCATCTGGCCTCTGAAACTTTTCCTGGAAGTCAGATCTCATTCAGCAGGGCAAACCATGAAGTTGATTTTGACTGGTGATTAAATGACGAGGGCTATCCCTATCTCCCGCCTATTCTCTTTGAAAAGGTGGCAAAAAGTTTCTAAGTCCCAGCTTTTGCAATTTGGTCAGAAGGAGTAGACTGTTAACACCAGCCGAAGATCCAAGACCTTGGGGCGGGGGGGAGTAGCACCACTTTGGGGTTAGAACTCACTCCAGCCGAGGCCAGCAGCAGGGTTCCAAGGTTCCAAGGCAGGTCCAGTTGGAACAAGTCAGCTGGGCAGTTCTAGGAAAGATGCTCTGGAATATTGTTGTTTCCCTGTAGCTGAAACAGATCACCATGACTGCTGTATTTCAGTTTTTTTGTTTTGCTTAGTAACCATAACTACACTTTCACTGTGTTTTTGTTTAACAGAAGGTTTTTTATTTAAACATAAGTTAAATGTCTTGTAAGCAGAAGAACACAACCTATTTGCTGTCAAAGGATTCTCTCTGATATCAACAAACAGAAGTAAAATACCCCTGCATGCACAGGATCCACAGTACACCATTTTGTCAAATGATTTGAAGTTTAAGAAGAAATCTGCCCTATATAGAGCAACATGCTCTTCATATTCTCCTTTTTTTCTAGTTTTAAAAAACAATTAACATTAGCTCATTTAAAAACACCACTGAATAAAACCCTTTTTTAATGTCCGCAGTAAAAAGAAAGCTGGATCTCTAATAGGCAAAGCAGATATAGTGCTAAATTTACTTTGAACCTGTAACTAATTCTAAGGCAAGAATGCTTGTTGGCAGAGTTGCGGTTTGAGCTGTGCAGAGGGGTCTATTTATAAGATCTGCGTAGACCAACGACCCCATTGATATGACGCTTGGAAAGTAAAAGACACCAAAGCGATGAGGCATTTTTAGGCAATTATTGTTATAGTAGCCTTCAGTATTGCCACATTGCCCTTATCAGTGAAGAGCCATAATATTATGAGGATAAATTATTCTCTAATAAGAGTCACCTTAGGTCTTGTTTGAGGCGTAGTTACAATAGAACTACACATTTTGCAAGCTGGAAAACCAATGTGAGTGACTGCATAGCCAGCAACGCCCCTTATAAAGATTCCTTATGTACCCCTACGATTAGATGATTTTTGTTTGAAACAAGAATGTCCTGAAGAAGGTGGTCTGTATAAGGATTTTACCACCGAAGAGCGCGTCGACCACGTTGCATGCGCTCAGTCCACGGCAGGGTCAAGAAAACCGACAAACATCTTTCCTTCTGACCGGACTGTATATGTGTATGTAGGTTGATTGTTACTTTAAATGGTGTGGTTATAAATGTATGTAATGTACTTTTGAGTCAATGTTTTATTGTCATTATGTAGATAGGGATTCACTGTTGGTTATTATATGTCTGCACAACATTATAGTATATTTTAGACATATGTCAACAAAGAAAAATAATACACATTAAACAAATATATGTCGTTAAAAAATTATTGTTTTGAAAGAATTCTGTGTTTTGCACATGTTAATAAAATAAAAGAAATAAGTACATATGTGAAATAAAAGACGGTTGATCAGAAACATAACATGTTTTAGAACTGTTTTGTGTAGTAGCCCTTTTGGAGCAGTTATTGCCCTTGTTTAAAGTGATAGAGGTCAAGTTGGAGGTGTCTTGTTAGTTTGGTTATTGTATTTTTCCCCCTTTTCTCCCAGATCTTATTATTCTTCAGAGGGGGTTCCCTTTCTCAGCACTAATTCTAAGGCAACCAGCCTTCCCATCATGTAGTGCAGGGTCTAACCCCGTAAGTGAGGATCCCTGAACACACACTACTATTTAAGACTTAGTTTTGCTGAAAATCTAAATGCTATTTTTTGTTCCACATGATGTTTTATATTGTCACATTCACTTTGTTACTGATTTTTTACTGAGGTGTGCATCCTCACCTCTGTCTTCTGCACCACCATGCTGGCTCTCTTTGATGCATGCCCTTCTTGTGGACGAAAGAAGTCTTGAAAGAACAAATGTGATGCGTGTGTCACCTGCCTTCTAGATTTTCACTCCAGTATGAGGTTCAAGATATGCTCAGACTTGCCATACAGGTGCCTCGTATGCAGTAGGAAGGTTGTCTAAAGGCAAAACAGAGTGAAGTAGGGTGATTAGCCTTGTAGTCCACTATCTGCAGTTGGCGATAGAGCTTTCAACCTCTTTTCCTGTTCTTGTTTTGACCAGGTCAGACCCCCGTCCCCACTGAGGGCCCTCAGATGGTGCCACATGTTGCTGGCATTTACACTCCTGTTCGAAGTTGAAGCACTCTATGTTAAGGCATTTTCCTTAGGCGACGTGGCATTCAACACCGACATTCAACTTAGAGACAGTCAAAAGCGAGGGTTTTGTGAACTTTTTCCATGGCTTCTGCTGTCTTTTTGCTGTTGGGGTGATGATGAGGGCATCAATCTACGACAGGTCCAGCAGCAACTCTGTGACCCTAAGGGGCAACAAGCTGGCCTCTTGTGAGAAGGACAGAACTTGGAGACTAGTTCTCCATGTGCCTTCTTCTCTGGAGCAACAGCCCTCTACTAAAGAGCTCTGGCCCACCCCAGTAGCAGAATACAACACAAACCATACGGGACCCTTTAAGGGTTTAACTACTATGTCCATGCGGCTCTGGTGGCCCCAGCTTTTGTGCTACCTCATGTCTCTACAATCTATCACTCTTCCTCTCCATGGAGATGACACTAAGAGATCACGAAGAAAAGTTCCCACCATCCTTCTTCAGGTGATGAGTCTGTGAGAAAAAAGAAGCATCACCACTTTTGTCGTTCTAGGGAGAGGGAGTCTTTGTCATCACGATGATCAAAGTCATGTTCCTCTTCTTGAAGACCTTCTTCAGATGTGAGTGCCATGTCCACTACATCACCAGTATCTCCGCTTCACCGCATTTCACTAGTAGACTATATTGTTGCCTTTCATTAGGTCACCAACAGAGCTGCAGTGAAGCTACATATAGGATCATCTTTCCCAATCTATGAAACCTCCATCATTTTCAAAACTCCTTCCTAAACTACAATGCTAGATCCATGGTAGCTATTGACCTAGAAACACACACTTGTTGACTCCTGTATTGTTATATTTCATATCGGTACCCTAATATAGGTCCAGGGAACATTGTACACTTTTCCAACATCAGCCCCCGTTATTTCATACGAACGAGCCTTATAAGGACATAACTCCATATAAGGACAGAATGCCTTATAGGGACATCACGCCTTATAAGGACTGTAGCCCTTTATGTACTAAACCTTTCACCTAGTTCCATGCCGAGGGTGGGTTTTTCCCAATCGATATTGCTAAGACGTCATCCTTAGCACATATGAATAATTGATGAGTACACTCTCCAGGAGGCATACTTCACCTCTGCCATTGACGCACAAGGTTTAATCCCCAATGTCATCCTCATACTGAACAATGGGTAACACACGTACATAGACTGTATAAATACAGCAACTCTTGCTATCAGAAGGCAGGAGGGAACCGAGACTTCAAGACCGACACACTGACCAGAGATGCTGCCGCTCCGGCATGCCATCGTTCCAGCTAGCAGTGGTCTGACGATCCCTTACGGGGTGTCCAGCTCAAGTCCAGGACGAAGTCCCACACTCTCACTATTCAGGTATGGGGGTTCGACTCAATCCTAGCGAGATTTTTGGCTCATAGACGCTTAGGCTCTGTAGCACCTACTCACATGCTAGGTACCCTTAGGTACAACTAGTTAGGCATCTTAGGAGTACGCACTTTATTTTTATAAATGCATTTCATGTTCATGTATATGTTCGTGACTATTGCAAAATGGTAGAACAATACTATTCCTTTTTATTCACTGTACTGCTGGTTCTATATCTCTGCTACTGTGTTACAGTTGTAACAGCGCACTTATTCTACATGAGAAGAACTACGGTACAATAAATTCTTATTGTAAAAAACGCTCGACTGTTTCTTCTCTGTATCTCTCTGAGAGCAAAACAAGCAAGCACGAGTGACTGGGTGAAAAGTAGTATATTGTTTCCCCAAGTCTGAGGTTATTGTGTTCTGAGGTTGCCAAAAACGAATCTCTCTGATAGCAGGAGATTCTAGTGGCACTGCGAGCAAGCTAATGCAAACCATAGGCTAACATATGTGGCGAGGGTGCACGAAGTCAGTCCGCCACCAGACCTACAGTATATGTTAGCTGTAAACAGCGTAGGTCCTGCATGACAGGGTACTATTAGGACTACACTACATGGCGCCCAACATGGTATATTGATGGCGCATTTACTCAACAGTAGAATCTGAGTAGCCCAGTCATGCTTATTCTCAGAGACCCTACTTACAAAACCCAGAGACGTCTGGAGTAAGTGGGCAAAAAACTCTGCCACAGCTGAGTAGGCAAGATATCCTATGTATTGGCTGTTGGTTAATCAAGCTTGAAAGGACAATATTCCCAAAATTGTACATACAACCTTTGCATAAAAACCTTCACATAACTTCCTTAAAACAGTCATTCCGTGTTCTAAACACAATGGTTGAACAAGGGGGAGATTTAAATCATCTAGCTCCGGGACTGAATCAGTCTGGTGAGGTCGATGCAGATGCAATAGAAATTGCACCCAAAGTAAGAGAAACTATAACAGTAAAACTACTCAAACATGGGTTACAACCCAGAGGAGGTGTAGTAATATTTTTGATAGAGGCGCACGAAGATTTCAAAACAGGCGTATTCTACTCATGGGTTATATTCTCAGCACCCGATGCTGTAACAAAAACTTTACATTCATGATGACATTCCAAGAGTCCACACTCCTTTTGAGGAGACTGAGATTCCGCTTACTTTCCATGAACATATTTTCTGGTTTAATGGCGCCCTACACCACATAAAAACAAGAGCAAGGCTTGGTCCTTTAGGGATTCCAGGGGCAACATGGCCGATATTAGCAACCTATGCACCACATCCAGACATTGACACAATGCCACAGGATGAACTACTTGTTCAACACAACGAGTTGATAAAACTCTACAGAAACATGACACACTTTGTCTTGAGGATTCTAGCGGTCCAACCTACAGTAATTACACCTACTGCAGCTCCTACACAGAGCTCAGGTACTATAATTACTCCACAAACATTACACGTGGTAATGGGCAAAGTGCCCACAAGACGTGAACAAATTCCTTTCTGGCTAGCTCAGAAAATAACCCAGTTAGAAGCAGTATTCCCAAATACCACACCATTTGAAAAACACAGAATGTTAAAAATCTGTTTTCCCATGGGGATTACACCACAGTTAGAGGATTGCACTTCTTGGGGTACAGTCTTTGCTGCCATATATACCAGAACTCATGGTATTCCTTCATTAGCAGTAGTACCAGATGTATTAAGACAAATACAAAACGACTATGGAGCAGAACCTGCCCTGAACTTAGGGATGAACTTGTTAAACAACTATGACCAGGTATCAGCCATACATAATACTAGCTAACATTAAAGGGGAAGCAGCATCAGTGGCAATCCGCCAACGCGTAAGGGAGTTCTCTCAATTGGAACAGGAGAATGAACTACCCAAAATAATTGACACTGCGTATGCAGAATTAGGCAGCGCTAGTTTGGGGTGGAAAAGCTTTAAAACCTCAACTACAGAGCAGTCCTGAGAAGAACACTTTTAAACAGGTACCTACTTCTTCTAAAAAGAAGTGGGATAATAAAAAAGAAAACTCTAAAGATAAGAGATCTCAGTCCCGAGGTAGGTCTCCTCAACAGGAGCACTCTTAAAAGAGATAGAAGCTCAGAAATAGGGATAATATTAGGAAACCTGACAGATATCAGGATACTGATACACGTTCCTCTCGTTCCTTTCAGGGCTTGAAAAAAGGCTCTGAAAGAGAAGGACAGTCAGAACACAGAGAGGAGCGCACACAGTCCAGAGACAAATAGCGCGCTCAAGACTTTATTTCAAAAAAAGAAGATAAGCAAAATCCAAAACCTCACTTTAAGAAAAAGAAAGTTGCTGGTCTGAAAATCAGACATGCCCAGAATTCTGAGGACACAACTTCTGAACGGGGAAGGAGCTCTGACGATGCTAGACAGTGCGGCAGAAGTAACAAGAGCTCGCCTGAACCTGAAGGAATTTCTGGTGACAGCGGAGTTGAATGATTACATCACAGTGGAAACACCAGACACCAGGGTTAGCGTCCCACATAAGTTATTTGAAATAACACTTCAGATGGAGGGGGACAAGCCCAGGAAAGTCAAATGTCTTTTTTGGAAGAACTTATCATCTGGTTATAACATCCTGTTAGCACAACAAGATTGGCCGCCTGCATTCGTAATAGAGTGCCCTAGGGGAGAAAATATAATTTTTCCTGCATTTTCCAACCACTTTCCTGTTCACCTTAAACATACATATGCACAGGAGTGTGCAGTAGCCCAAGCCCCGGCATTGTACAAAAATCACGCAGGGTGGGATGAGAACTCAACCTACCAAGGGGCATATTATCAAGCCAGGCGATAAAATTATCGCCGCTTTAGCGGCAGAAAACTGCAGCTAAAACGGCGATAATGGGCTTGATAATATGATCTATGGAATTCCACTTAAAGCCCATGTTAAATGTGATGGACATCTAACATGGACTTCAATTGGAATTCCATAGAGCATATTATCAAGCCCATTAACGCCGTTTTAGCTGCAGTTTTCTGCTGCTAAAGCGGCGATAATTTTATCGCCTGGCTTGATAATATGCCCCCAAGTGATTCCATTAAAAGTTTCACCTAATGCTCAGAGGCAATACCCAATAAAGCAAAAAGCAAAAAAACAGGTCAGGTAGATCTTAGATCAACTTGAATACCAAGAGGTCATTGAAAAATGTACCTCTCCAATGAACAATCCTTTGTTTCCTGTAGCTAAACCTGACAATATATATCGTCTAGTTTTAGATTACAGACCATTAAACTCATGCACAAAGACATTTGCTGTCCAAAATGCACACAGTGCCTCATTAATGAATAACATTGTGCGCAAAAAATACAAAACCACACTTTATATCTCAAATGGATTTTTCTGCCAAAATATAGCGCCTGAAAGCAGGTATCTAACAGCCTTCAGTGCGTTAGGGTCTCAACGACAATTTTGTCGACTCGCCCAAAGGTACAAAAATAGCCCCAGGGTATTTTCTGCAAGAGTAACAGAGTTACTACCAAAATTTGATGAAGAAGTGTTGTCCTATGTGGATGATATTTGTGAGAAGTTGGCCTGGCATATGCTGGTCACTAGTTATAGTGGCCACCTTGCACCAGTCCAATTCGACTCTTAAGGTGATAGGTTAAAGACAACCTTTAAAGAAAGCTATCCTAGTGGTAGCTGTGGAGAGCAGCCTTCAGGCTAAGTCTTGAAGGAGTGTTAAGCTTATTGTTTTACCATAGATAACCTCTTGAATAACCAAATGAAAGAGTAGTCCACACAGGAATATATATAAAATATATGTATTTATTCTAGGAATAATCCCACTAGTCTCTTTATGACGCTAGAGGTGAAGATACAATTCAAACAAGTATTGATAGTTACAATAAATAGCACTGGAATCACAAGGCCCCGGGGGAGACCAAACCATATATCAAAAAAGTGGTATAAGAACCACGACAATTCTACAGACAATGCCTAGGGCATTTAGGGTTGCTGGCCCCTTGTGAAACCACCCAAGGTAGTGAGGAAGGGGACCCACGGGAGACGCGTGCAGTGACTGAAGTTACTGTCGGGATCTCTATTATAGCCTATGGAGAATGTCGTGGTTGAATTTTACAAGTTTAAAATCATCAGCCACGGGGTCCAGGAGGCTTCAAGGAAGGCCAGCTTCTGGAGGGCGACTGTCCCACAAAGGATGAGGGTCGCTGCGGTGTTAGTGTCCGGATTGGATCCACTAAGCCTTGGCAACCGCAACCCACGCAAGAAACACAAAGCAGCTACTGGTGCAGACCCACAAGGTCTGAGCGAGGTCTCCAGCAAGGAGACTGAAGATCAGGCCTGGAGCAACCAGGGGAACTCTTGGAATCGAAGATTGTCCTCCGCTAGGGCCCACAAGTTGAGAGACAAGGGACCGTGGAAGGTAGCAATTTGACGTGCGTAAAGGTGCGCCCACGAATCGCCGGAGCGGGCTAGGGCGTCGATCTTTGGCACAGATGCTGCTGAGACCTTGGCTCAATAATGGGCCAAAGCACAACTTCCCCACTTGTCGGGGTCGGGTGCTGTGCAAGAGGTGGCTGGTGTCCTGGGGTATTGGGGATCTCGGCACCCACGGGGTCCACGGTGCAGAGCTTTGCTGTGCACACTCACTGGCCTCTGGGATGCTAGGAAACCCACCTCAAGGTAGGAAAGAGTCATCGATGTCCGAAGGAGCAGCGAGGTTTCAACCGGGTCACTTGCAGTGTTTCAGGTGCCTGCCAAGCAGGGGGGGGTAAGTCCTTTACCCCAAGGGAGATTTCTTCAGGTAGCTGTGCGGCAGCAAGTTGAAGGTCAAGACTGTGAAGTTCAAGAATAATCTGAGGCTCTGGGGACCCAGTATTCACCTTTATCCAAAGATTAGGGGAGTGTCCAGATCAGGGTCCACCAATGAGAGGTCAGGCGGGAAAGGGTGGCTACACCCTCTCCACTTTGTGTGTTTCCCACCAGGGCAGGGGACAGGATGCCCCTAAACTGGTTCCAGGCGGTGTATGCAGAATGTAGGCACTGGAGAAGCCTTACGTGCAACTCTGAAAGGTATCCTATGGTGCACCCACCCAGTTTCAATCCACATAGTCTGTCTGGGGAGGTGGGAACACCTCCCTGCAACAGGATCCCTATTGTCCAGCTGCTGTGGCTGGAGTTCTGCCCAGCAACAGGCAGCCAGAGTCGTGTGGGTGGCGGGTAGCATCCATTTTGTACTTCGCGTGCACTTTTAAATTGGTGTCTAAATTCTGCCGCTTTCCCATATCGCCCCTCTAGCAGGGGGAAATCATGCCCTCAGTCCCATGGCTGGATTGGGGGTATGATTCCTACATGTTTGACACCAAACACGATATGGTTCTGTGTAGCCATTCTCAAGTTATCACGCTATCGCGATATACTTATAATGCGGTTAAGAGTATATGGTATGGCTACACTACAAACAACCCAGTAGGGATTTTACGAAGGTTGCAGAGGGGCCCTACTCAGGTAGGGGTCCCCCCCTCAGACATATCTCAGCACCCTGCCTTGTAGGATTAGCAAGGCCTGCTCTAGGGGTGACCTATGAGGATATATGTGTTGTATTAAGTGGGATACAAGATACCTGTATCCCTGTAAGGAGTGCAAGCACCACCTTACCCAGACTACAGTAGTGGTCTGGTGGTATCATTTGGTATGGCTGTCCCAGGGGTGGCACAATAAGTGCTGCAGCCCCTGGTAGGCCTCTGAGGGACCCATGCCCTGGGTACCTAGGGTACCATCTACAAGGGGCTGGTCGGGTGTCCTCAGTATCCAATTGGAAGGTACCTAGGGTACTCACATCAGTTTAGAGAAGAAGCAGATAGGCTGGGGTCCTGGATAGCAGGGCCACAGCCTGGCTAGTGTCATAAAACAGTCAAAACATCAGCAATAGTTGGGGGCAACTATGCAGTCGATGCTACTCTCCTACATAACCCCCCCCCCAAACGCAGGGACATTAAACTAATTTTGACCAGTTGAGTCTTCATGTTCTAAGTGGAAATATCTGGAGAGGCCATCTGCATTGGCATGGTTGCTCCCAGGTCTATGTTCCACTGTATAGTTCATCCCCTGTAGGGAAATGGACCACCTGAGTAATTTGGGGTTTTCACCTTTCATCTGTTTTAGCCATAGGAGGGGCTTATGGTCGGTTTGAACAATGAAGTGAGTGCCAAACAAGTATGGCCTCAGCTTCTTCAAGGCCCAGACCACAGCAAAGGCCTCCCATTCTATAGCTGACCAACGTTTCTCTCTGGGGGTCAACCTTCTGCTAATAAAAGCTACTGGTTGCTCCTGGCCCTCTTCATTCAGTTGTGATAATACAGCACCTACCCCCACCTCAGAAGCATCAGTTTGAACTATGAATTATTTGGAGTAGTTGAGGCTTTGGAGCCTGTTTTAGGTCATCAAAAGCTTTCTGACAGCTGACAGTCCACTGAACTTTCTTGGGCATCCTCTTAGAGGTTAAGTCATTTAAGGGGGTCACAATGGATCCATATCCCTTGACAAATCTTCTGTAATAACCAGTCAGGCCTAAGAAAGCTCGGACCTGAGTCTGGGTGGTTGGAGCAACCCAGTCCATGATGGTCTGGATTTTGCTCTGTAGTGGTTGAACCAGGCATCCACCTACAAGGTGGCCCAGGTACACAACCTGACTCTGCCCTATCTGGCACTTAGTAGCCTTGATAGTGAGTCTTGCTTTTTGCAGGGCTTCCAAAACTTCCCTCAGGTGGATCAGGTGATCCTCCCAGGTGGAGCTAAAGACAGCAATATCATCTAGATATGCTGCACTAAAGTCATCCAGACCTGAGAGGACTTGGTTCACCAACCTTTGAAAAGTGGCAGGTGCATTCTTCAAACCAAAGGGCATCACAATAAATTGATAATGCCCACCAGGGGTAGAGAATGCTGTTTTGGCTTTTGCAGATTCCGCTAACCTTATCTGCCAGTAGCCTGCTGTCAGATCAAATGTGCTCAGATACTTGGCTGAGGCCAATTTATCTATGAGCTCATCTGCTCTGGGAATGGGATGTGCATCAGTCCTAGTGACTGCATTGAGTCCTCTGTAGTCAACACAGAACCTCATCTCTCTCTTACCGTCTTGGGTGTGAGGTTTTGGTACAAGGACTACTGGGCTAGCCCAGGGGCTATCTGAGGGCTCAATTACTCCCAATTCCAACATCTTTTGGACTTCTGTCCTTATGCAGTCCCTGACATGGTCAGGTTGCCTGTAGATCGTATTCTTCACAGGCAGACTGTCCCCAGTGTCCACTTCATGAGTGCACCAGGAGGTCTGACTTGGAGTCAGTGAAAACAGATGCCTGAATGACTGTAGAACTTGTCTGCAGTCAGACTGTTGCTGAGCAGTGAGGCTGCCTGCCAAGGCTACTCCATCAACTGACCCATCATCAGGGTTGTGAGAGAGCAGGTCTGGGAGAGGGTTACTCTCTTCCTCCTGTCCCTCATCTGTTGCCATGAGCAAGCCCATGTCAGCCCTGTACACATATGGCTGTAATCTGTTTACATGAAGTACCCTATGGGGACTTCCGGGAGTGCCAAGGTCCACCAAGTAGGTGACCTCTCCCTTCTTTTCCAAAATGGTATGGGGTCCACTCCATTTGTCCTGGAGGGCTGCTGGGGCCACTGGCTCCAACACCCATACCTTCTGTCCTGGCTGGTACACCACCAGAACAGCCTTTTGGTCATGCCAGGCTTTTTCAGTTCCTGGCTTGCCTCAAGGTTTTTAGTCGCCTTCTTCATATACTCAGCCATCCGGGAGCGGAGACCAAGTACATAGTCCACAATATCCTGTTTAGGGGGTTTGAGAGGTAACTCCCATCCCTCTTTCACTAGACAGAGTGGCCCTCTAACAGGGTGACCAAACAAAAGTTCAAAAGGGCTGTAACCAACCCCCTTCTGTGGCACCTCCCTGTATGCAAAGAGAAGGCAGGGCAGAAGAACATCCCATTTTCGCCTAAGCTTTTCTGGGAGCCCTTTGATCATACCCTTAAGGGTCTTGTTGAATCTCTCAACAAGCCCATTGCATTGAGGATGATAGGGAGTGGTGAACCTGTAGTTGACACCACACTCTTTTCACATTGCTTTGAGGTTACTACTCATAAAGTTTGTACCTCTGTCTGATAAGACCTCCTTAGGGAAACCCACCCTGGAAAAGATTCCCAGGAGGGCCCTTGCCACCACAGGAGCTGTGATGGTCCTAAGGGGAATAGCTTCTGGGTATCTGGTGGCATGATCCACTACCACCAGAATAAACCTGTGCCCAGATGTTGTTGGTGGGTCAAGGGGACCAACTATGTCGATCCCTACCCTTTCAAAGGAAACCCCCGCCACAGGTAGTGGTATCAGGGGGGCCTTTGTGGATTTACCTGCCTTGCCACTGGCCTGGCAGGTAATGCAAGAGCTACAGAAACTCTTACAGTCCTCACTCATTTGAGGCCAATGAAAGTGAGGGACAATTCTGTCCCAAGTCTTATTTTGGCCTAGGTGTCCTGCCAAGGGAATATCATGGGCCAGTGTGAGTAGGAAACCCCTGAACTTCTGAGGTATGACCAACCTCCTGGCTGCACCAGGCTTGGGGTCTCGACCCTCAGAGTACAGGAGTCGATCATCCCAATATATATTATGGGTTCCACTGGCATTCCCGGCAGACTCAGCAGCAGCTTGCTGTCTGAGGGGTTCAAGAGTGGGGCAGCTCTGCTGCTCCAGGCTCAAGTCTGCCCTAGAAGGTCCCCCTGTCCCCAAGAACTCAACCTGATCAGGTTCAAGCTCATCTGGGACAGTTCCTTCTTCAGGTGTCAGGTCCTCTTCTGCTAAAAGAGTCTCTTCAGACTGATCCTGGGGGGAAGGCACTGCCTTACCCCTGCTACACCTCCTCTTGGAAGGTCCTTGGTCCATTTTTCCAGAATCCAAGGCCTGTTCAGGCTGTGTCAGCATTGCTTTAAACCTTGTCAGGGCAAATACTTCTGCTGGGATACCCAGCATCGCTGCATGGGTAGTTAGCTCCACCTCAGCCCATGCTGAGTTCTCCAAATCATTCCCTAGTAAACATTCTACTGGTAGGTCTGCACTCACCACAACCTTCGTTAGGCCAGTTACCCCTTCCCAAGAGAAGTTAACAACTGCCAGAGCATGGTTAGTACTGACATTGCTTGCATTGGTCACCTGGTAAGTTTCTCCAAGTATGATCTGGCTAGGGTCCACAAGGTCTTTAGTCACCATAGTGACACTGGCCCCTGTGTCCCTGTAAGCTAATGACTCCCTTCCATTTATTCTAGGCTGTTGCTTGTATTTGCCCAGGCCACTGGGACTCACAAATAGGGACAGGTCCCCATCACAAACTAATACAGCCTGAGTAGGAGTTCTGACTAGGCCAGAGTCCTCTCCAGATCCCAGGGTCAACCCTACTATCCCTTTGTTCTGTGTACCACCACCTATAGCTGAACTAGGAGGAACAGGTGCCTTAGGGGCAGGTGTAGTGGTACTTGTGGAGTATTTGTCCTTGTTACAATCTGAAGTTCAATGGGTTTTCTGTTTACAGACTTTACACCATGGCTTCCTTGGTTGTTTAGCTTTAGTAGCTTGGTAATTATCAGATGCTGATTTTTAGGGGCCTGTTGAAGACTGCTGGTCTTTTCCCTTTTCCCCACCCTTCTCAGAGCTCTTGGCATCTTCCTTTTTAGTTGCATCCCCCAAGGGCTGGACCTTCTGCTTAATCCTGGTTCTGACCCATTTGTCTGCCTTCTTTCCCAATTCTTGGGGAGAGGTCAGATCTGAGTCCACCAGGTGCTGATGTAAGAGCTGATTCTGACAATTGTTAAGGATCTGCTCCCTCATAATGAGATTGTACAATTCTTGGTAATCATTTACTTTGCTGCCAGTTAACCAACCTTCCAGTGCCTTGGTAGCACAATCTACAAAGTCTACCCAATCTTGATTCTGTGCTTTCTGGGTGTCTCTGAACTTTAATCTATATTGATCAGTGGTTAAGCCAAACCCATCTATCAAAGCATCTCTCAAGATATAATAATCATCTGCATCATCTTCTCTGACAGAGAGGAGCATGTCTCTACCTTTGTCTGCAAAGGAGAGCCATAAGATTGCTGCCCACTGCTCTACTGGGACCCTCTGAACTTTACAGGCCCTCTCCAGTGCAGTGCTCCATTTATGGATATCATCCCCTGACTGATAGGGGGGCACAATCTTATGTAGGTTCCTATTGTCAGGAGCTTTCTTTCTAACTCTAGGGGTATTACTGCCACCAGGGGTCTCTAGACCCCATTTTCTTGAAGCTTTCTGAAGCTCCAGGGACTCCCTGTCTAATGCTAACTGTTCTCTCCTGAGCTGTAGTTTAGCCTGCTCAAACTGGATCAGTCTGCATTTCCTCTCCTTGGAGGATTCTCTTCTCTGAGAAGAGGCAGAGGTCCTTTTGGATCTCTCAGAATGGTTGGACCCCACTGAGGGGGATCTGTTCCTTCTGTTTGGATCCACCACTCTCCCATTAGGGATGGAGGGAGTGCCTCTTGGGTCATCACCTCCATGTTGTGAATGGTCTGAATCATCCAGGTCAAGTTCAACTTCCTCTTCCTGGTCCTCATCAGAGTCCACCACCTGGGTGTCCTCTTCAGCAGGATGCCCACCCGACCTGTCTACCCCTTCAGACACTAGAGTCTACTTGAAGTCTGCTATGAGCAGGATTTCCCTGAGACGTTGAGTGTTGGCACCCTTGTTTGTCTTCAGTTGCCTAGCAGTGCACATCTCCCTAAGCTCTGCAAAAGAGAGGTGGTCATACTTGTCGACTGGGACCCTTGAGGGTCCTTCCAGGGCCTTATGGGCTCCTGAACCTGAAGACATTTCTAGTGTAGTGGTACTGGTGTATCTACCTACACTAGGTGTGGCCTACTGAACCCTTTCTTGAGTTGTAGTCAAGGTGTGCTAAACCCTCTACACACAACTCCTAAGTTCAGTAGAACTTATTGTATTCTAAGCTTAAATTTATATGTAGCTTAGTACCAAGTGGCTTTCAATTTAGAAATTCAATTTGTTATCTGGTTAAACAATGGCAAGCTTGAATCCAACCGCTGCACACCAATGTGAGAAGTTGGCCTGGCATATGCTGGTCACTAGTTATAGTGGCCACCTTGCACCAGTCCAATTTGACTCTTAAGGTGATAGGTTAAAGACAACCTTTAAAGAAAGCTATCCTAGTGGTAGCTGTGGAGAGCAGCCTTCAGGCTAAGTCTTGAAGGAGTGTTAAGCTTATTGTTTTACCATAGATAACCTCTTGAATAACCAAATGAAAGAGTAGTCCACACAGGTATATATATAAAATATATGTATTTATTCTAGGAATAACCCCACTAGTCTCTTTATGAGGCTAGAGGTGAAGATACAATTCAAACAAGCATTGATAGTTACAATAAATAGCACTGGAATCACAAGGCCCCCGGGGGGGGGGAACAAACCATATGTCCAAAAAGTGGTATAAGAACCACGACAATTCTACAGACAATGCATAGGGTATTTAGGGTCGCTGGCCCCTTGTGAAACCACCCAAGGTAGTGAGGAAGGGGACCCACGGGAGACGCGTGCAGTGACTGAAGTTACTGTCGGGATCTCTATTATAGCCTATGGAGAATGTTGCGGTTGAATTTTACAAGTTTAAAAACACTTCTAGCAGGAGTTCAAGTTCAACACTTTAGAGTTAAGCTTTTAAAGGGCCCACACCCACGAGAGTACCAAGGTACCACTGTTACCTGCCCCAGGGAAGCCGGGTGCATAGGTCGTTTTCGATGTCGGGTCGCGGGCTGATTTTCAATGGCAAAACGTGAAGAACTGCTGCTAGCCACAAGCGTCGTCGTGAAGAATGAAAATGTAGATCTTGTAGAGAAGAACCTGAAAGCAGAGGGATCAGAGTCTGGGTCACGGCACAGTGACCAGGAGGCTCAAGAGAAGGAGCCCTTCAATGTTGGGTGCTTCCAGGTGGAAGAGGTGTAGCTTGGATCGTCAGCCACTGGGTCCAGGAGGCTTCAAGGAAGGCCAGCTTCTGGAGGGCGACTGTCCCACGGAGGATGAGGGTCGCTGCGGTGTTAGTGTCCAGATTGGATCCACTAAGCCTTGGAAACCGCAACCCACGCAAGAAACACAAAGCAGTTACTTGTGCAGACCCACAAGGTCTGAGCAAGATCTCCAGCAAGGAGACTGAAGAGCAGGCCTGGAGCAACCAGGGGAACTCTTGGAATTGAAGATTGTACTCCGCTAGGGCCCACAAGTCGAGAGACAAGGGACCGCGGAAGGCAGCAATTTGGCGTGCATAAAGGTGCGCCCATGGGTCGCCGGAGCGGGATAGGGCATCGATCTTTGGCACAGATGCTGCTGAGAGTTTGGCTCAATAATGGGCCAAAGCACAACTTCCCCACTCGTCGGGGTCGGGTGCTGTGCAAGAGGTGACCGGTGTCCTGGGGTATTGGGGATCTCGGCACCCACGGGGTCCACGGTGCAGAGCTTTGCTGTGCACACTCACTGGCCTCTGGGATGCTAGGATACCCACCTCAAGGTAGGAAAGAGTCGTCGATGTCTGAAGGAGCAGCGAGGTTCCAACCGGGTCACTTGCAGTGTTTCAGGTGCCTGCCAAGCAGGGGGGTAACTCCTTTACCTCAAGGGAGATTTCTTCAGGTAGCTGTGCGGCAGCAAGTCGAAGGTCAAGACTGTGAGGTTCAAGAATAATCTGAGGCTCTGGGGACCCAGTATTCACCTTTATCCAAAGATTAGGGGAGTGTCCAGATCAGGGTCCACCAATGAGAGGTCAGGCGGGAAAGGGTGGCTACACCCTCTCCCCTTTGTGTGTTTCCCGCCAGGGCAGGGGACAGGATGCCCCTAAACTGGTTCCAGGCGGTGTATGCAGAATGTAGGCACTGGAGAAGCCTTACGTGCAACTCTGAAAGGTATCCTATGGTGCACCCACCCAGTTCCAATCCACATAGTCTGTCTGGGGAGGTGGGAACACCTCCCTGCAACAGGATCCCTATTGTCCAGCTGCCGTGGCTGGAGTTCTGCCCAGCAACAGGCAGCCAGAGTCGTGTGGGTGGCGGGTAGCATCCATTTTGTACTTTGCGTGCACTTTTAAATTGGTGTCTAAATTCTGCAGCTTTTCCCATATCGCCCCTCTAGCAGGGGGGAATCATGCCCTCAGTCCCATGGCTGGATTGGGGTTATGATTCCCACATGTTTGAAACCAAACACGATATGGTTCTGTGTAGCCATTCTCAAGTTATCACGCTATCGCGATATACTTATAATGCGGTTAAGAGTATATGGTATGGCTACACTACAAACAACCCAGTAGTGATTTTACGAAGGTTGCAGAGGGGCCCTACTCAGGTAGGGGTCCCCCCTCACACATATCTCAGCACCCTGCCTTGCAGGTTTAGCAAGGCCTGCTCTAGGGGTGACCTGTGAGGATATATGTGTTGTATTAGGTGGGATACAGGATACCTGTATCCCTGTAAGGAGTACAAGCACCACCTTACCCAGACTACAGTAGTGGTCTGGTGGTGTCATTTGGTATGGCTGTCCCAGGGGTGGCACAATAAGTGCTGCAGCCCCTGGTAGGCCTCTGAGGGACCCATGCCCTGGGTACCTAGGGTACCATCTATAAGGGGCTGGTCGGGTGTCCTCAGTATCCAATTGGAAGGTAAATAGGGTACTCACATCAGTTTAGAGAAGAAGCAGATAGGCTAGTGTCATAAAACAGTAAAAACATCAGCAAAAAGTTGGGGGCAACTATGCAGTCGATGCTACTCTCCTACAACATTTATCTGACAGACGACGACATAGAGAGGCACTTGACCAGGTTAAGCACCATTATTATGGGATTTGCCACAGAGGGCTACAAATTCAACATTAAAAAACTGAAAATAGCCCACCTCAATGTCCTTTTTTTGAGATATGAGCTGTCAAGTGAAGGCAAATGTCTAGCAGCTAACTTTTTAGAAAAGTGTGCGCTGCTCCAGCCTCCAAAATCATTCAAAAATTTACAGTCAATACTAGGATTCCTAAATTTCGGCAGAACATACATTTTAGATTATGCACAAAGGGTAAAACCTTTCTATGAATTAATTAAACCTGACTTTTCAGCCAGAGATTTAACACAAGAACATAATAATATTCTTTGTTTACTCCAGGAAGACATTATTGCTTCCAAACACTTACAAACGCACGCCACTTGGTGATCCGGATAATTGCGGGTCAAAGCGGGTACACTTATGTAACCTTCAATGAAGGAGAAACTGTACCAATCGCATACAAATCACACCTGTACACAAATGCAGAAAAGCGTTTCACTTCAACAGAAAAAAATCCTGACAGCTGTTCAGACTACTGTAGCAAAAGAAAGAGCACTGGATCAGGGGAAACGCATTATTGTCGTAACTCCGGTACCGGCTTTAGAAGCTGTTACAAAAGCCAGCATCCCGAATGCGAAAGCGTTACATCCAAGATGGATACAATGGGCTAATTCTCTTACTGCAACAGATGTTGAATACAGACTTGATCCAAGTTTAAAAACACAAGCATTCCTGCAATATGAACAAGAATATCCTCTACCAAATGAATTCTTGCCTCTTGACCAGTATGAATATATTATTTACACTGACGGATCTGCTCAAACGGCGATAGGAAGTAAGCAGCAATATTTTTCGGCATGTGCTATCGTTAAAGGTCGCATGCGTGATGGCAAGTTCCATCCTAGCTGCACAAAGACGCAATCTCTAGGAGACTGCACGGCTCAGTTGGCAGAATTAAAAGCACTGATACTGGCACTTGTAAATACGGATCACAAATTCCCCACACTTTTTAATGTGTGCAGTCATACAATGAGTACTTACAGCATTGGGAACAAAACGCATTTGAGGATGCAAAAGGTGGCACAATTAAGCACAAAATGCTATGGGAAAAGGTAGCAGAGTTGAAAACCGAGCTGCCGAGGACTCACGTGATCTATACACTGAGTCATCAACATGATGGCGTTCACGTTGAAGGGAATTCATTGGCTGGTGAAGCCGCAAAGAGAGCTGTTCGCACGGGTTCCATAGCTGCACTGACTCGTTCTAAAACGAGAAAAAACAGAGATATAATGGTAGCTGTCTTCGCTTCACGCAAAGGGAGCACAGCAGTACCTAAAAAATTTCCACTCAAATACTCCTACAAGTTAGATGCACAAAACATTCCATATGCTCAGATTCCTGGAGTGGGAGATATCCTGGAGAGTAATATCAAATATGGATCGTAGGCAAGGCTTAATATTAGCTGCACACGAGGGTTTGGGCTTAGCGCACACAGGCGTTACAGCGACTATTTCTTTACTGAAACAGCGCTATTGGTGGCCAGGGTTATCTAAGCAAACTAAAGACTATGTCTTGAAATGCGACATCTGCCAGCAGATGAAAGGCTCCACTGTTACACGCCCGGCACAGACGCCAATAGTAAAATCTGACAAACCTCTCGCATGTGTGCACTTGGACCACTGCGGCCCCTTACAAACAAACGGGGCTTACAAGTATATCATGGTGGCAGTGGATTCATGCTCGAGATTCCTATGGGTTTGGCCTCAGCGTCCTGCTGACGTTCGAACTGTTATAAAAGATTTGCGAGTTTTTATTGGTACCTACGCAGTTAGCACGTTACACTATGACCACTGCCCTGCGTTTAGCTCTCGGGCTTACAAAGAGGCCATGGAAGGAATGGGTGTAGCATTGCGGTTCTCATCTCCGTATCATCCTGAGGGAAATTCTGTTGTGGAGAGAAAAAACCAAGACTTAAAGCAATCTTTAACAGCTAGGGTATTAGGCAAGGGCGGTAGTTGGGTCACACACCTGTATGGGGTACAGCGGGCATTAAATAACCAGCCAAGAAGCTCTCTAGTGGGTGTCACTTCATATGAGGTCCTCCTTGGGATACGAATGTGGGTACCTGATCTTCATTGTGAAGGCGCAGTGGCGGATGAAAAACCATTTGACATCCATTATTGTTTGGCTGTTTTATAGGATCTAAAAGAATCCAGGACAAAACAAAAAAATGTCCATCTAAAGCAGACCGCCACTGAGGAAGTCAAGGTAGTCACGGCAAGACCTGTCTGGATCCCAAAAATCGGGGATCTGGTCAGAGAGAAAATTGCGGACAATAAGGAATTTGGACCCTCTTACAGAAAACCTGTGCCAATCCTTGCAGAACAAGACCTGTGCTGCTCCCGCCTCTTGCCGGAAAAAAGAAGAAAAGATTTGTCTCAACTGACTTAATCAAACCACACTAACAGTAGGCCTAGTGGACTCCGATGTAGCAGACATCCTCCTCTAGCTACAATCCAAGAAGTTCAAACAGAAAGACTCATCACATTTGAAGAGCCATCTGTAAGGAATGAAGGACTAAACAACATTGCTATGGAACTTGTTCCACGTGAACCCGACATTCAAATTCTAAATGAAAAACAGAATAATACACAAGTTGCAATTAGACCTAATACAGACGTCTACATCAACATGCCTGAGTATTGATTGTACATTTTTCAATGATTTTGGAGGGTGGATCAAATGGCCCCCGAAGTTTCCACGGTCCAGGAGGAGGCAGACCTTGAGGGGGATGCCCTGGAGCCTACAGGGGAACCGGTAGCTGAACTGGGGGACCTGCCTGAGCTGACCCATTGGCAGCAGGAAGGAGGACCCTTTAGGGAGGAGTTCTGCGAGGAGCAGAAGAAGTGCCCTTCTCTTGTGGGTTTGCTGAGCCTGGGTAAGCCCGTGTGCTGGTGGTACCCCAGCGCTTCAGAGCCTTCATACTGGGGCTGGCTCATGATGTGCCTTAAGCAGGACATTTGGGGCAGGACAAGACCTTTGAGAGGCTTGTCACCCACTTTTATTGGCCCCAAATGCGCAACAATTCAGACACTCATTGCAGGAACT
Organism: Triturus cristatus; assembly: GCF_964204655.1. Taxonomy (NCBI): domain Eukaryota; kingdom Metazoa; phylum Chordata; class Amphibia; order Caudata; family Salamandridae; genus Triturus; species Triturus cristatus. The sequence goes on along the minus strand of NC_140579.1, from coordinate 965,883,715 downwards.
GTCAGACTTGCCCGGCAAGTGGAAAGAGTGGGAGGATGCAAAAGGCTCCTCTCCAGCCATTCCCTGTGGTCAGCACCCCCTTTGAACGGGTGGGTATTGACATTGTGGGGCCACTGGGCCCCAAGACTGCCATGGTCAACAGGTTCATCCTGGTCTTGGTGGACCATACCACCCGGTACCCGGAAGCCATACCTCTGAGGACAATGACGGCCCCCGTGGTAGGACGGGAACTGAAGGGAATTTTCTCCCGCGTGGGGTTCCCTAGAGAGGTAGTGTCTGACCGAGGTACAAACTTCATTTCCAAGTATATGAAGTCCCTGTGGCAGGAGTGTGGGGTAACCTGCAGGTTACCACTCCTTACCACCCCCAAGGAAATGGGTTGGTTGAGAGATTTAACCGAACCCTAAAAGGCATGATTATGGGTCTTAAGGAACCTATGAGGCGTAAGTGGGATGTCCTCTTACCATGCCTGCTCTTTGCATACCATGAGGAGCCACAGAAATCTCTAGGGTTCAACCCCTTTGAGCTTCTCTATGGTCCCCCAGTGAGAGGACCTCTGAGTCTGGTCAAGGAAAGCTGGGAGCAATCTCCCAAGAAACCTCCCCAGGATGTATATAGCTACATGCTGGCCTTCAGGAACCAGACTAGGTGTTTCAGGCAACTCGCTGAGGCGAATCTGGAAGCCAGCCAGGAGAAGATGAAGCGGTGATACTACCAGAATGCCACTCTGGTGGAGCTTCAGCCTGGTCAGAAAGTGTGGGTCATGGCCCCAGTGGAGTCCTGCGCGCTCCAGGATAAGTGGACTGGACCATTTGAGGTGGTGGAGCGCAGAAGTCCTGTTACCTACTTGGTGGACTTGCGGTCTCCCAGGAACCCCTTGCAGGTCCTGCATGTCAACTGCCTGAAGCCCCACTTGGAGAGGTCCAAAGTGGGCATGCTCTTAGCGACAGATGCTGGAATGGAGGAGGAGACTGAGCCTCTTCCTGACCTCCTGTCGGCGACAGAGCGAGATGGGTCAGTGGATGGTGTAAACCTCTTCCACCCTGACCCCTGAGCAACCGAATGCATGTTACCAGTTGCTGGGACAGTTCTCTGATCTGTTCTCCCTGATTCCCAGTGTCACTGATTAGTGCGTCCATGATGTGGACACTGGAGATAGTCCTCCTGTGAAGCACAAAACTTACAGGGTGACTGACAGGGTGAGAGCTTGCATAAAGGAGGAGGTCTCCAAGATGCTTGTGTTAGGGGTGATTGAGTCCTCTAACAGTCCTTGGGCCAGCCCAGTGGTCTTGGTCCCAAAGGCTGCCGCACCGGGTGCCATGCCAGAACTCCATTCTGGGTGGACTACCAAGGTCTCAATTCAGTCACAAGGTCTGACGCGCACCCCATCCCCAGATCTGATGAGCTCATCGATCGCTTAGGGGCTGCCCAGTACCTCAGCACTTTTGACTTAACGTCTGGGTACTGGCAGGCTGCCTTGACTGAGGGGGCAAGAGAGAGTTCAGCATTCTCCACACCAGAAGAGCACTACCAGTTCCAGGTTATGCCCTTTGGGATGAAGAATGCCCCTGCCACCTTTCAGAGGTTGGTCAACCAGGTGTTGGCTGGACTGGAAGAGTTCAGTGCTGCCTACCTGGATGACATTGCAGTGTTCAGCACCAGTTGGGAAGAACATCTGCGCCACCTCTGGGAAGTGTTGATGGCGCTGCGGAGAGCAGGCCTTACGATCAAAGCAAGTAAGTGCCAGATCGGGCAGGGTTCCGTGGTGTACTTGGGACACCAGGTTGGGAGCGGCCAGGTGGTGCCCCTACAGCCCAAGATTGGGACCATCCTGGCTTGGGAACCCCCCAAAACCCAGACAGAGGTGAGAGCCTTTTTAGGACTCATCGGGTATTACAAGAGGTTTGTCAAGGGGTATGGCAGCATCGTTGCCCCCTTCACAGAGCTGACTTCCAGGAAGCAGCCCAAGAGAGTGATTTGGACTGACACCTGTCAGAAAACTTTTGAGGCCCTGAAAACTGCCATGTGCATGGCGCCCGTGCCCCTGGCACCGAACTTCTCAAAAGAGTTTATCGTTCAAACAGATGCTTCAGAGCATGGTGAGGGGGCTGTTTTGTCACAGATAAATGAGGAGGGCCTAGATTAACCTGTAGCCTTCATCAGTAGGAGGTTACTTCCATGGGAACAGAGGTGGAGTGCTACTGAACGTGAGGCATTTGCTGTGGTCTGGGCACTGAAGAAGTTGAGACCATACCTGTTTGGAACTCACTTCTGGGTTCAGACAGACCTCAGGCCCCTCAGATGGTTGATGCAGATGAGGGGTGAGAATCCAAAGCTGTTGAGGTGGTCCATTTCCTGACAGGGGATGGATTTCACGGTGGAACACCGCCCTGGTACAGAGCACGCCAATGCTGATGGTCTGTCCAGGTTTTTCTGCCTTAGTGATGAGAACTCCTAGGAGGTAGGGTAGTTCTCCCCCACATTTCAGCTGGAGGGGACACATGTTACACCTGGCACCTTGGCGTGGGTCTCCCTTCCATTTTCTGCTGTTGCCTCATGTGGCTTTGCTGGTGTTAGATGCTTTGGGCACTGTGCCACAGTGTAAGTGCTCCCTTTGGTAAATTGATGTATGGATTAGTGATTCCATGATTGGCTGATTTGGTTTACGTGCCAGACTCTAGTACAGTGCACCGAGTGTGCCCAGGGCTTGTAAACCAAATACTGCTGGTGGGCTTGCAGCACTGGTTGTGCCACCCACAGAAACAGCCTGTAAAAGTGTGTCTCAGGTCTGCCATTGCAGAGCCTGTGTGCAGGCTGGTACTGCCATGCTGACTGGCCAAGTGCACCCACTTGCCAGTCCCTAAACCTTCCCTTTTCTTCATATCAGACACCCCTGTGGTAGGCCCAAGGGCAGGGTGCATTGTAAGTATGAGATAGGACATGCCCTGGTGTGTGTGGCAAGTCCTGATAGTGAATTACAGCCATTTTCGTTTTTCACTATTGCAAGGCTACCTGTTCCCAATAGGCCAGAATGGGCAGTTTGATTATTACATCTTGTAATCCTTACTGACTCAGGGAACTAGGTAGAAATTCGAGTTTAGTATGCCTGAACTCAGAATGATAAAATACATCTTGTGAAGTTGGTTTTAACATTCTTTGTTTGAAAATACCACTTTTAGAAAGTAGGTATTTTCTTGCCTAACTATCAAAGCCTGCCTCTGCTAGGTTGTGTATTCCTTGTCTGGAGTTTGAGTGACAGGGGCTGGGGGATTCCAGGAGCCAGGGTGAGTCAGCACAGGGCTGAAAAGAGAGATCTGCATGTAGATGGGTGGGAGGAGTTGCACCTGGGACCTGAATAGGGCTGTGCCTTCCCTCCACAATGCTGGCTCCACCTCCTGTGGTGCGTCTGATGTCCCTGGCCTACACTTTGAAACTCATGTAAACAGAGTGCTCCAGGACTGACCAGAACCGGTTTGGACTAGGCAAAGGCCTCTCTGCCTTCAGAGAACAAAGAGAATATGAGTATAAAAGGGGGGACCCAGACCCCAGAACTTTAGATCACTTTTGGGAAACAAGAAGAACCTTCGCTGAGGAGAGGAACCAGAGAAACTGAGGAAAAGATTATCCCTAGCTGAGTGTTGTTTGGGGGATTGACCTGCAGTGGTTGCCTGACTTCCAAAGCAAGGAGAAAGGACTTTGTGCTACTTTCAAATCAACTTGTGAAGGATCTCCAAGGGCTTGAGATAGAGGTTGCCTCCTGCTGGAGTCTCAGGGACAACAGACTTTACCAACCAGCTCCCCAAGAGTTCTTTTGAACTGCCCACTGTTGTGCTGGGCCTTCCGAGGGACTGCGTGTGGCAAGAAGCTGGAAGTTCGACTCATGAAGAAGAAGCGTGTCGCTGCCGCAGCCGCTGTCGTCGCATCACTGGAGAAGGATGTCGCCGCTGCAGCTGTCGCATCACATCGCCAAAGCGCCTCGCATCACCGGAGAAGAGTGTCGCCGTCGCGTCACCGGAGAAACGTGTCGAAGGGCCTGTCGCGGCTCAGAAGAATCATTGAGTTGCTGCACGGCCGTTGGGTGTGCATGCATCGTGTCACATCAAGAAGAAGACGCCATTTTGTTTCATCGAACCGGATCTTCATCGCATCACGGCGTTGCGGGTCGCACCGCCACAGAAGCGCAGTAAGAAACCGACGCATCACCTCCCCACGCCGAGAAGAACCGACGCATCCCCTACGCATCAGTAGGAACCCGACGCATCACCGTTCTTGCGTGTAAGGAACCGACGCATCACCTTCCCTGCAACACTTTCGTTGTATAGCGTTACGCATCCAAAGGTACATTGAACTCAAAGTGTTACATTTACCATCTTAAGAGAACCAAGCTATTTCTACCATTTTAAGTACAGTATTGTGGTTTTTTGTTGTTTGTGGTCTTGTGATAAGTCTATATAAAGAGTACTTATTTTTTATATAAAACCTGTGGGGTGTCCATCTGTAGTGTTGTCACTAGATTACTGTATGTGTTCACAAATGCTTTACACACTGCCTCTGAGATAAGCCTGTCTGCTCGTGCCAAGCTACCTAGGGGGTGAGCAGGGGTTATTTTAGGAGTGTACCCCCTTACTCTGACTAGAAGCAAGGGTCCCTATTTGGTCAAAGGTACCTACCTCTGCCAACTAGAGACCCCCAGATCTAACAAACTGCTTCTGGCTATTTCTTTAACTTTGATAAGTTTTCTCTGGATTCAAGCGAGCTGGAAACGATGCCAGCCAAAACACCATTCAAGCAAGAATTAAAGAACTTTCTTTTCTTTCTTCAAAAGACATACCTGGTATCACCTTGGATTGAACTCTGGGTAATTTCTGGGATAATAATTTATCTTTTATGACTAGGTTTAGTATTGACTTTTAGTATGCTTATTAATGGACATTATCTTCAACAAGATTCCACAGTCCGAAAGGTCAACATCCTCCTGAAGCCACACACATCGTCACATTGTGAACGAAGAGACTTGTCATCAGTGAACATTACAGCAGGTCCTATACCTGATGGTATAGTATGGGACAAGGTTGATTTCAACATTTTCGGCACAACCTAACTTTTAAAAATGAATCATGTATTTAAAGTATCTTTGAGTGATATTACCTCCAGTACATTTTCTGATGATTGGGACACTGAAACAGTTAATAACATGTTGTCTGATTTAGGGAAAACTGCTGCATTTTCTAATAATGAAATGTTAGAGGGTTCTTCAGACTATGGCAAATTGTACTGTTATCAACCTTATGGTCATCATTTCCTGCACAAATCCATTTCACCTAGGAATGTATTTGAGTACTATCAGTGGGAACATTGCCCAACACCACCAAAAACTAGTTTACACAGAAATTTGCATACTTTTCAGGATTTAACACACCAGATCCAGCCTCATTTTATTATAAGGCTGCACACACATGAGCACAGAAAATTATGTTGACAAACACCAAACAGATTTACTCTGCTTCCTTTTTGGCCCAATTGTCTGAACAGGATTTCCACCTATGGAAAGACGACATTGGCTTAAAATCAATTTGGGGTTTGAGGAACTGGCAAGTCCAGGGTACAGAGGCACTATTTAGAGCATGCCTCATTCCACAGCAGATAATCTTTTTAAATGATACTGTGCAACAGACATCCTGTCTTGGAATAGCCAAGATAAAGGACCTGAACACTCCAAGGTTACCTACACCAACACAGGGGTGGCAGAATTATTCTACAAAGGAAGGGGCTACAGTTGATGACATACTACAGTACAATAGATCAGACCCATATTGGAAGGAGTGAGTGGTTTGGCCCTTAGACACAAACACATGTCATAAATGGTTCCTGAACATCACCAAGAGACTCAGTATGCATAGGCCAGATCCACGATATGTACAGAGAGATCATCCAGGGGTAGTGACATCCTATAATGTTAGGAAGTTGTGCCGAGATTGGCTAGAAACCTCAATACTTACAGAAGTGAAACAACACGTATCTTTACTCTCACAAGACATGGATCTTAGGGAATTTTTACTAGGACCTAGGAAACAACGGCAAAAACTTTTCATATATGCAGGCATTATGCTGCCTATAATGAAATCTGGAAGATTTCCCAACAAGAAGCCGCAGAGAGAATACGGGAAATAGACCGTATAAACTTAGAAAAAGCTTTTGCTGTGGTGGATAATGGGTTAACTACTTTGACCTCCAGAGTATATTCATTGGGCAACATTGTATCTTCTGCTATTGACATACTGGAACAGGATGTAGCCATATTACAACAGGCCAATCACAGTTACGTTCTATTATGTTATTGAGCTGGACGCTACAATCCTTGCGTGCAGGTCTTGTACCTTGGAGTTTTATAAACAGTACGTCCCTGTTTTCAGAATACATTCTAACTGATACACAGATTGAAATGGCACAAAGGGGAGCTAAATATACAATGCTGCAAATTGAAAAACTGGATAGACTACCATTTACTGTAGCTGAATTACCATCAACTGGGTGGCTAATCCATGGCCAAATCACTCTCGCGGTCACTACATTTCAGTTTCACTATTGCCTTGAGCAAAGGCAGGCAGGCAGATATGAAAAATTGGGTAAAGAATACATTAAGAAATTCTGGGATTTACCATATAGATTTCGATGCCGGAGTGGGGATCGGGAAGTGTTTCTTAGTGGTACCAACTGCAAGAACGCTTTTAGCAGTTCTCTCATATGCCAAGATATCATTTTGCACGGAGCCTGTAATGGTTCAGTTTCAAATCTGTCTTGCCACATGAAAGAAACACCAGCTGTCGTAATATCGCCAGTGTTCGAGTTAGTTTTGAATGGGAGTTACTTGATGCTGAACGATCAAGGATGTTGTGGCATGCTTCCAGGCGTTGCATATCTGGTCACCGTGAACACCAGGGTTACTTACTGTATGCAAGTATTGTTTCCTCCGACAAATACAGTCAGGGAGGCGCTAGTATGGCCTTCACTGAATGTTTCGTTGCTACAGTTTGATGCTTTGAGCAGAATGAAAGTCATGCTTTTACAGAAAACCGTACCACTGACCTCCACTCGAGAAACCTTTGAATTTCAAGCTGCAAGGACCTCGACCGAGATACAGGCGGTAATTCGACCAAAATGCCCCCTACATTTCGTAGAAATGGTGGGACGTATCTTTAATATGTCAGATACGATTGGCATTATACACCTATTTAAGACTATAGAGTCCGGATTTCTTAGCGCTTTCCAGACTATCTTCGGAGTTATTCCTAACTTCATACACTCCGTGTTTGGAAGTATTTTCGGGGGTCTACCTCTGATACTGCTTGCTGTAGTTGGAATCCTGATTATCGTCTACCTGCTGCGCAATGGACGGACCATCCGCCAGCGAGATTGCGATGGCTCTCCTGGAAAGACATTACCGTGAGCGCATGGTACAGCATCTCGGTGCACCTCGCCTAAGAGAACTAAGTGTTTCTTGGTTCTTATCCTTCGGGTCAGTCTTTGAGGACTGTATCGTACCTGTCTTCCGATGCCTGTTCTGCGGAGGCGAATGCGAGTTGGACATCTGTCTGAACCTCTGACGGAGATGCCAGCGGACTTAGACTCCAGGCTGGAACCTTTGTGGTACCATGCACGACTCTGTCCCCAGCGTATTCCCATCTTGACGCATGCCTTCCTTGAGGAACCGCAGGTGCCTTTCACGACTGAATTAAATTTCAGCTCCAGCATTGACACCGAGGTTTCGAATCCAGTACCGGAAGCCTACACACCAGCTGTTGGCAGCGAGAAGTTTCATCTATGCACACTTGACGTGCTATGCGAGGTATTGCAATATTTGTCCCCTGCTGTAGCAGGCAGTGATAATATTATGTCTCCCAGCCAAGACATTTAATCTGAATCTGGGTCACCGTGTGTTGGGAACGAATATGGAACTTTTTCCTTCCATTTATATTTCTAAAATAACTTTTTCAAATTGACACTTTCTATCACGAAGCATGGCCTTCTAAGTACGCTTGCAGCAATTCAACTTGTCTGATCGAACTCGTTTAGAACTGTGATTTGCGGAACTTTACTTTACTTTAAATGACTGCTTGATCATTTTATACACTGACACTGTTATGAAAATGTGTATCTCAGAATGTGTATTATTATTGTTAAGTATAAGGTTGAGTGGGTGTTATATCTCATATCAGTACCCTAATATAGGTCCAGGGAACATCGTACACTTTCCCTACATCAGCCCCCGTTATTTCATATGAACGAGCCTTATAAGGACATAACTCCAAATAAGGTCAGAATGCCTTATAGGGACATCACGCCTTATAAGGACTGTAGCCTTTTATGGACTAAACCTTTCACCTAGTTCCATGTCGAGGGTGGGTTTTTCCCAATCGATATTGCTAAGACGTCATCCTTAGCACATATGAATAATTGATGAGTACACTCTCCAGGAGGCATACTTCACCTCTCCCATCAACGCACAAGGTTTAATCCCCAACGTCATCCTCATACTGAACAATGGGTAACACACGTACATAGACTGCATAAAGACAGCACCTCTTGCTATCAGAAGGCAGGAGGGAACCGAGACTTCAAGACCAACACACTGACCAGAGACGCTGCAGTTCCGGCATGCCATCGCTTCAGCTGACAGTGGTCTGACGATCCCTTGCGGGGTGTCCAGCTCAAGTCCCACACTCTCACTATTCAGGTATGGGGGTTTAACTCAATCATAGCAGGATTCTTGGCTCATAGGCTCTTAGGCTTAGGCTCTGTAGCACCTACTCACATGCTAAGTACACTCAGGTACATCTAGTTAGGCATCTTAGAAGTAAGCACTTTATTTTTATAAATGCATTTCATATTCATGTATATGTTCATGACTATTGCAAAATGGTAGAACAATACTATTCCTTTTTATTCACTGTACTGCTGGTTCTATATCTTTGCTACTGTGTTGCAGTTGTAACAGCGCACTTATTCTACATGAGAAGAACTACGGTACAATAAATTCTTATTGTAAAAACGCTTGACTGTTTCTTCTCTGTATCTCTCTGAGAGCAAAACAAGCAAGCACGAGTGATTTGGTGAAAAGTAGTATATTGTTTCCACAAGTCTGAGATTATTGTGTTCTGAGGTTGCCAAAAACTAATCTCTCTGATAGCAGGAGATTCTAGTGGCACTGCAAGCTAGCTAATGCAAACCATAGGCTAACATATGCGGCAGGGGTGCACGGAGTCAGTCTGCCATCAGACCCACAGTATATGTTATCCGTAAACAGCGTAGGTCCTGCATGACAGGGTACTATTAGGGCTACACTACAGTATCTAATCAAAATGTTGTGGTATCGGTCATAGGTAGGTTGGCGCTTCAAGGGAAATTCACATTCATATGTTGATATTCATTTATATGACGGTGCTGTAAGGTGTAGAGAAACCACCAACTCTACAAGAGGAGCAAGAGCTCTACGTAACAGTTCAGCAAATCCCCAGCACTCGTAATTATTACAATTTCAAAATGTTTTTAGACATCCTAGTCACAGCCAACACGTGTTTCGTCGTGTGGGGGGGATTAATGTCCCCACACGACGAAACACGTGTTGGCTGTGACTAGGATGTTCCATTGGAAAATAAAGAACAAGGAAGAGAAACCTCGTATATGAAATTTTGATGTCGATGTTTTTTCCTGACTTACACGTCTAAAAACGTTTTGAAATTGTAATAATTACGAGTGCTGGGGATTTGCTGAACTACACTACAGTATCTGTCAAACCTGTGGTTAGACCACATGAGAAAAAATACAAATTACCTTAATCAGATCCACGTTTCCTCAAAGAGGCTATGCCTTTGAAATGGTTTCTGAGGCTCCCGCTCCACCACTCCTCCAGAAAAATAAAGCAAGTGGAAGGGTGCAATAGGAAGAAAAGTCTGCAGCACTTCAGCCTCTGTATTAAGGGATGCTAGTTCTATAGTCTTACTTGACCGCTATAATAGTAAGGTTTGGGACTCTCTCGAACACCTTTCTGACAATTTCCTAGAGAAGAGGTTTCTAACATTCTTAAAACAAGGGGTGCTGGTCTCAGACTAAACTCTCAAAGTGGCAGAAGATACTGGCCTGGCTGTTTGTGATATCTGCCATGGACGTACCATGAGACGCTCTTCTCGATTAAGGCTAACCTCTTTAACTCCACAAAAACTATTGGGCTTACTGTTTACCGGCTCCTCCTTCTTTGGTCAACTCACAAATTGGAAGCTCCAGCAATTGAAGACCGACGAAGCAGAAACACTTACATCTGTGGTTCCTAAAAAAAGGAAGAGATTTCTACAGTTTAGATCAAAGAGTATAACATAGGTCTTAAAAACGTCATATTCCCCGTTGAAAAAGACAACAGCTACAGCATGAAGACCAGCAGCAACTGCAACGGAAGCAGTTTTTTCATAAGCAAAAACTCAAAAGATCAAAGGTTCACAATAGCCTTCCGCTGCTGCAAGAAAGCAAAGCGATATGGCCCTCTCCTTCATTCAGTATTCTGTTGTCATTCGGTCCAGATAGCGCTGGCGTCCCCGGTTATACTAGGCATTGCAGCAGGTCTCTTGCGACTCCCTCATCCCTCCTTGCTTAAGTTGTCCTCCTTTTGTTGTACCCTATATCCACAGTTTGGCCTAAGATGCACCGCGTCTAAAATCTCCAAGAGCCACCCAGAGTTAAGATCTTTAAGCACTGTTGCGCCTTTTGTGCAGGCACTGTCAGGAGTTTACTTTTAACCTCTGTTACACAACCCTTCTGTCCTCCCTCCTCTACGGCGGGGTTCTGGATGATGTAACACTTGCAGTTACCTGATCATGGTGTATAGGCATTGCACGGTCACTGTTCTGCTCCGGAAATGACAAGCTGGGCCCATGCAGGCACCACTCCAGGACACTGACTTCAGTTCCTTTCTTTACTCGCCTCCAGACACGGATCTGAAGCTTCCTATCATTTGTCTGAGACACCTTACTTAAATTTTCCAAAATTCTGATGCAGTGTGCACGGAATGTCACCCCCTAAAATTATAGATTTCTAGCCTGTAGCACAGACAGATGTTTGTGACAGAACCCCTTCAGGTGTGCATGTGTGTGCCTGGGTTAAAGCCACGACTCCAAGACCTGTGGAGACTGCATGCCGATGAACCGAACAGCTATCAGGGAGCACAGGACAAAACTTTGTGGCCAAGCATAAGAAAACTCATTACTGGGACTGCTCCAAGTCCTGTTCCGCGTAGTAGGGTCGCTCCTGGCCCTTCTCCTAGAGTCAACAGAGCCACTCCAGAGGCTGGTCTTTGATGCACTGCAAGCCTTCCGGTAAGCACAAGAAGCTGAAGCATAGTTCACACTCCCCTGAGCAAGTTTGTGGGTGGTGTCAACAGTCTCAATCACTCTCTCAAAATCAGCTGACTTTAGGGCTGATTCTGCAGCTGGTTCTTGCACAGCCCAACTTTCCAGGTTCTTCAGGCACGCCGCATCAGAGTTCCACACAGCTATGCTCCAGCTCTTCCTTTTCTAAATGACTATCTGGCACATCTTCGGGCCTCAAGGAGCCGGTTGGCTTTCCATCTGGATTGCCCCCGGCTGGTACGCCATTGGCTCCAGCTGGTTCCTCTGAGCCCCTCTTGCCTCCTGTTCTGATGCCACTTCTGGCACTCAAACAATGCTGGGCCCAGGTACTGTGATGCTGATTCCAACCTCGCCGCCCCAGGAGGTGGCCCGATTGTCCTCCCCAACGCTGACTCGATAATTATCTGACTTTGATGAATGTCGAGCCCGAACCCAACCGAGGTGCCTATTTCTGTTCTCGGCTAACCACAAGGCAGGTAACATTCTTTGCATTCCTTCTTTGCACAGAATCTGATAACAATTGTGACACGGGTGATGTGTTTGCTCAGCTCTATCAGAATGATAACTGGTATGAGGACTTGTAAGAGGCCAGTAGGCTAGACACTTCCCCTGAGACAGCTATTTTTCTCCTCCAGGGTCAGTGATTGAAGAATCAGCATCTTACACTGTGGTCATGTGCAGGGCGGCCAAAGTCTTTGATCGCCAACTCCACACCCTGGAACTAAACTCTATTCTGACCGAGGTCTTGCAACCGAGCCAAACTTCCTTTGAGCCTCTCCTGCCACTCAATGAAGCTGTAATGGACACCCAGTTGGGAACTTGAGCCAAGCTCAGATCTGGCCTATCAGTTAATAGACAAGTCGCCAGGTGCCCCTGATCTACTCCAGGTGACCTAGCTTTCTAGTCCCAGCACCCTTCCCCTGAAAGTCTTATGGTGCAGGCTTCCACCAGCTGTTTCAGTTCGAACATTTTCCTTACAACTCCCCTGATAGGAATCTAAACAAGTGAAGATATTCGGTAAGCAACTCTTTTCATCCACTAGCTTGGCCCTGTTTTTTGTTTACACTTCCTGTTTGTCGGGCCGTTATAGTTTCATCCTTTGAGACTCTGTGGCACAAGTCCTCCTTAGTTAGCCTGAAGATCTTCGCCCTGTGCTGTTTTATGCAACTCAAAATGGTTGTGATGCGGCAAAGTTCACAATTCATTGTAGCTTGGACACCACCAATTCCATCAGGCATACTATTGGCACCAGTGTTGCCATCCACTGCTATATGTGACTGCACTCGGCTGTTCTCTCTGGCGATGTCCAGTCCTCCTTGATGGACTTGCCCTTTGATGGGACTGTTTGGGGACAAGAGCGACTCCACCCTCGAACATTTCAAAGCGAACCAGACTATTGCTCGCTCTTTGGAACTTTTCTCCCCACCTTGCCAACTGCACGCTCCTTTTGTGGCTTTGGCAAAGGCGTTCCTTACTGTCAGCCTGTCCAGACCCCCAAAGGGACCCTGCAGTTTTGCGGGATAGGCAGAAGTTAGTGTGCTACTCTGACCACTGTCCCCACTACCTATTACCGGCCTAACCTCTTTACTGAAACATACCCATGGGTCGACATTAAGGCTCTTTGTTGCGAGAAAGTTTGACATGTGGACAAGGAGGCAGAGTGCCTCTTTCTGCCCGAGTCTCGTCTGATGTCTCCAGGCTCAGAGTTATTGGGTCTGGAGTTAGCAGACCCAATAATTCTGGGCCTTGAGACATCATGCAAGTTGTAGCCTGGTAGATCAAATGTACATTAATAGGAGATGTAAGTTGTTCAAGTATACTCCAAAGTCTCAACTCTTCTAGAGTAATTGTCCTGAGTGCCTGTATGCAAACATTGCGTTACTTGAATATCAACAGTGTGGTCTTAACATACTGATTGTAGTTTAAAGTGCCCATCTTCAATATAACTTATTATGCTTCTGTTTAGAGTGAGGTCATCATTGATGCCATTGGTGATGTGGTTATCAGTGTTAGCTTTGCACTCTAACCATAAGGAACTTTCACTGTGTTGTTTTCACCCAAATTGTTTGGCGTTTATGGAAAAAGTTTATAATCACATAGGTAAAGGTAACTACAATGGAGACGTAACACATTTTTTCTTTGACTAGCTGGATTTTTATTATATCCAGTAGGCAGCCTCCATATGCACATAACCCACTGTGCATGGTGTTTGACCATGTATATGTGGGGGTCATCCTCTGCATCTCGGGTACAGCCAAGCCAGCTGGCCGACCCCGTGTTGATATAGCCCACTGCATATCTTTAGGACATTGTCTGTAAACCATCGCCATGTTTGAGCTGTAGGACAAATCTTGACTGTAGACAGTGAGTATGTCAAAGTAGTGCTTGAATGAAGCCTCTGTCCAGCACCCATGAGTACCGAGGTCATGATATCCAGCCTTCCACTATACAGCTGTGATATGTACCTATTATGCATTCTCTAAAAACTTAAATATGATAAGATATATTTCAAAAGTAATAGATATAATGGAGGAGAAATAGAGCTATGCTTATTTAAAAGTGAAATATATAAAGACGAGCACATTTTTTTTTAAGCCAGATTAAGTGGTTTTATTAAAAAAAGTGATTTTTTGGTTGTTTTTCTGTTCTTGGTGGTGTTTGGTTTTGTATTTCCTTTTCTGTAGAAAAAGTGTCAGTTGGGGATATCTACTACTATTCAAAATATAAACATTCCAACACAGTTAATTTATTAGTACTCATGATACTGGTCAACACGGTGATGTAAACTGTTTGTCCACACTCAAATTAGTTTGTTGCATTTCATGCATAACCTGGCCATATATTATAGCTCTGTATAGTTTTTTGAAGCTGGCTACTGAAAGTCGTCAGGAGGTATCAGGCTTAGCATTGCATCTGCTGAAGTTGTGAAGTGTGTTGCTTGTTCTTTTGAGCCTTTTTACTCTTTTCTTTCGAGCATTCAGTTGGGCATTTTAAAACTAAATGCTTCCTCATATTAAATATTCCAAAAGAATACAAGCCTCTTTGTCCTTGGTTGTGCTTGGTGCCACACTTTTTGCATGTCACCTTTTTGCTTTCAACTTCTCTTCTTTTCTGAATGAGCCAAACATTCCAGTCACTGGCTTCTGGACAACTTTGGATCTAGAGCCAGTGGTCTCTTCCAAAAAATTCACTTTTTCCTCAGGTTGTCTTTCTACATCTATAGTGTGCTAAGTAGTAGTCTCAGACTCTTGTGATATGGGTGGATGTTGTTACTTCTTTGGTCACACATACTTATCCCGAGACAAGGTTGTTGATATAGGCGTGACCTCTATGAACTTGGTGTGGAGGCAGGACTTGCAGGTATATGTTCAGCATATTGCCTGCGAGTGTGATTTTATAATTTTAAGGAATGGTACGAATAGCATTGTATTTTGCCAATTACTATAAAAGGTCACAAGCGTTTTTAAAGGCGTTGCACTCTAGGAGGGCCTGCCCTATAAATTCAGTGGAATCCATAACATTCCAACCCATCTTAGCTTTTCTTCTAAAACTGGATGATAATTACAGTTTTGTGGTCTGCAGATCCCGCCATAAGTTTGTGGGCAGCATAAAACATGCACCCACATTAAAGACACCTCTTATATCTCACATTGAACGTAGCCATCTCCTATGCGCTTAAAACATATTAAACAAGCTTTCATTAACAAAATATGTTAACTGTTTATAGTGTTACGACTTCTTTTATACTGCAGACTCTTAGATCAAATTGCGACATGTCACATTATCCAAAAGAGATAATTCTAAATTCAAAATTAAAAGCTAACTGAGTTTTTTGAAAATGTTGATCCTTGCACTCTGCTGATTAGTTCTCTCTACTGTATTGGTAATACACAAATCCATTCACCCTTACAATGTTCGGTGACATAGAAGTACCCAAATAGGTATTTCGTTTTACCAAAACCAAAGCCCTTTTTAGGATAAAATGGAGGAAAATAAGATACAGCAGACAGTGGAAACCGCCAGAAATAGGTCCAACTAACTGAAACCAAACATGTTTTAATTATACTACAAGTGGAAGACGAATAAAAGAAAAGCTCAACAGAGTCCAATGTATGGGGCTTTTTTCTAGAAGGGAATAAAAAAACGAATGAATGGATGGCAACATGCACATTGTGTCACCAACCTTTAAGCTGAGGAAAACCTGGATATTATGTATTTGGCACCAGCACCTTGTGGGCGCACCGCACCAACAAGCATGACCGAACCTACAGAAACGATCTGAAAAACTATGCCCCATCTCAGTGACCATTTACTCTTCCTAAGCCAGTGGGGTTTAAATGCTTTGTGCTGACAAGTTTCTTGCTTTTTACAGAAGGGTCTTTGGTCTACATAAGAATTTTCTGTCATGAGGATGATCTTAAAGATGGACAACAAAATAAGACCAAAACTTCAACACATCAACCAATTTTCTTTTGTAGAAAGACGATTTTGTACACAGGACATCTATGTCCTATGTATAGGCGAGTTTCTATGAAAGTAATTATTCGAAATGGGCTTAGTACATTGGTGACAAGGACAAATTGTCACATATAATTGTTGATTTTTTGTCACCCCCGTACATTCTGATTATACTTTCAAACAAAGTATAGACCCGGCTTTGTTTAGATAAATTCGCCTTTGAGTATTTGAATTTACGTAAAAAATGTGTGTTTTTGATGCCACTACTAGGGCACTCAAGTGATGTTGGAATATGACAAATTTGCTTGTTAAATAAAATCCCTTGTAGGTACTTTTACTCGAATACATTTCGAAAGTTGGCATTTTCTTGTCCTAGCTGTTTGTATGTTCTACCAGGTCAGATGACTGTGAATGGCTCTGCAGTTGGGGTTTGTGTATTCCACCCAGACTGTGAAACAAAGGGGACTAGGTGAGGGCAGGATGGACAATCCTGATAGGATGGCTGGAGGTAGAGCTGTACCCTACCCCACTTAAACTTCGAAGTGATTGCCTCAAGCACACACATAGGAACCGGGCACCAGTCTTTTGTCACCGCAGACAGTTTGGAGCCTTGACAGGGGAAGGGGTAAGAACTTTCCAGAAGTGTGAGTTGAGCAGGATGTCCACCCACTCACAAAGGCTGGCACCAATTGTAAATATTGTACCCAAGAAAAACTCTTCAGTATACTCCTGGATCTGTAGAAGATTCAAAAGAATGGCTGCCCAGTTGCCCAAAGGACTGGCTTGCTATCCTGCTGCTGATAGGACTGATTTGCTAGCCTGCCGTGTAAAGGAGGTGGACTGGACCTGCTCCTGCAATCCAGGACCACCAGAGTGACTCGGTTGGCTAGTTGGCTTGCCTCCTTTGTGAGCTACAGGGATATAATAAGCTCCTGAGACCTCGAGCCCTGCTGCTGGCATCTGCTAGAGGGAGTGCCAACCTCCAAATGGTGTCCTAAGTGGTGTTTCCCAGGCCTGGGAATGGCCTCCTCCTAAACAATCCAAAACCATGGAACTTAGAAACATTTTGACCTTAATCTGCTCTGAAAAACCAACATTAGACTGGCTTTACCCACCAGCTGATCCGCCTAAGGTGCATCTCGGGTCGGCTTGACTTTGTGGTAGCACCCACTACATTCTTCTCTGCATCAGCAACTCCTCTTCAGCTGGGCCTCCCAGAAGTGGTATCCGGTCTCATGAAGCCCTCTTCAGCTACAGCCTGTAGCCTCGTCTCACCTGTGAATCCAAGCTCCAGAAAAGTTTCTATGTTCGAAGGTAGAAATCTTCACCCAGCTCGAAGACAACCAGCACCCCATTGACAACCTCCTCAGTCTTGAAATCCAGCCTTTCATGCTTGAAGCTTTTTCCCACCTTCATCGACGGCTTCACATTATCAATGAATTGTTTTCAGATAAGCCTGCTGCCTTGCCCTTCCGAGGCTGTACCTTCTTCAGAAACATTTCTTGAAATTTCTTTGAAGTCCGAAGGTAAGCCTAGACCAGGCCCAATCCACCTCTTGTATCCGACCCGCACTCCATTGCGGTCGGCCTTAACTTTTGACTTTGCCCTAGTCTCCTGCAACCAGATACCTCCCATTGGCGCACTGATCTTTTAGGTACTAGATTTCACTAAAAACTTTAAAAATTCATAACTCTTGTTTTATTGATTGGATTTAATTCATTTTGGTGTCATTTTATTTGTAAAAAGGTGCTATATTCTTTTTAATTAGGTTGGAATTTTTCTTATGTTGTGTTTTTACTGTTTGTGTGCTGCATAAATACTTTACACATTGCCTCTTAGTTAAGCCTGATTGCTTTTTTGCCAGGCTACCAGAGGGTTAAGCACAGGATAATTTTGTGACTTTTTGTGGTTCACCCTGACAAGGATTGTGTTTATTATGTTTGTGGAGCTTCCACCCCTCTCAACTAATATTCCAGTTTCTTACACACTGATTAAAATGAGAGGGATAAGCTATTGTCTTTCCCTTTTTGTGAAGCATTAGAAAATAAATATTTCGAAATGGCTAGTGGTGCATCAAGATGCATGTAAATGCAGCTGTGGCCTTCTCTGAATATTTTGTTATTTCTTTATTGAAAAACTTGGTTCCACGATGGTCACTGTTGCATATACGGCCAAGCACTGCAAAGCTTTGTGAAAGAAAACATATTCCAAGGCTGCACATGTATATCCATCATAATACACTAGTGGCAATTCAACCTTTCCTTTGTAAGTTAAAATTACAGTTGAAAGAATGCACATGCTTTCCGGACTGTAAATCAAATTACCAAAAATTAAAGTACAAGATCTCAAAAATAAATGGTAGAAGGGGAGTGGTCTGCGAGTAGAGTGCTGCTGTCAGATCCTCTCCCAAAAAAATATTTTCTTCAGAACAAAGAAAGTGGGGTGGGGAGTAACTGCGAGGAAGTAATGATCCAGCAGCAGTGTGCATCTGCCATTCAGTAAACAAAAAATTAAATAAAGCAGTAAAGGGGTAGAGGAGCAACAAGAGCAAATAATAGCGTGCAAAAGACAAAATCATAAGTAGCTCCCTGATGTGAGCAGTGGAAGGATACTAAACATCAAAACAAAAAGATGGTATAGAAGATATGCTCCATGGGCTGGACAGATAGAAATGAAAGAGGATAGTCATTCAATTACTGACAAGGATCTGAGATGGACAATAAAGACCTCCAATCATAGGCATGAGGGTGACGCAACAACCGCCATATTATTAAATTACAACAAAAGGTCTTCAGCAACAGACAATTACACCTGTCAATAGGCAATACTTGAAGAACAAAAAATCCTTAAAAAGGTTCTTGTAAGAACAAATTTCGCCGGTTTAAAGACCTAGGCCAAATGTACACATTTTAGGGATTGTGATTTCCTACTTGTGATTCTTTGCAAATCACAGTTAGGAAATTGAATGAGCTAAAGTATGAAACCCATTGAGTTTCATTTAGAGATTCATAATGGGGTCGAAAGTTTATTTAGAGATTCCAAATGGGTTTGCAACCGACCTACCTCATGAATATTAAAGAGGTGGTTGCAATTTGTGTCCCATTAGGACTTGCGGTCATCACAGGTATGGTGACTGTTGGCATCCTAGGGACAGCAGACCACTATATCTGTGATTGCTTTTTAATAAAAACAAATGTTTTTTTAAAATGCAGCTGTGTTCCTTAAAGGTAAATGGGAAGCATTTAAAAAGAGAAAATTTAACTTTGAAGTTTCATTTTTTAAGAGTAGGCAGTAGTCTCTTTGATTCGACATTCAAAAAGGAGAAGCGGTCCATTTAGCCGCCTTCCATATACAAATTGCTAAACACAGTTGTGCTCTGTGCATATGGAAAAGCATTTTTGCAGTCGTAACCGCCTGATTCTGCGAATTGAGCCATTTCCGACTTCAAAAATGCTTTTGTACATATAGCCTCTAATTCTTTAGTTGCCTTTCCTTTTGTTATTTTAAATGCTAGCACTTTGCCCGTATCCTACAAGGATCATCCAGTTAAAACAAGGCCTGATTCGCAAAGCGGTTTGCTTTTATAAAACAACATTTATGGTCGAAAATGGCTCCATTTACGCTTATCAGGAATCCACAGTAGGATACCTATTGATGCACCAGTTTTACTACTTTGTGAATGTATATCACCACTTTACACAGATCTGTAGTAGTAAACCCCTTCTAAGCAGTGGGAACTGGGAGAAGCAAGGCATGGTTTTCCTTAAGAGTATTTGGATGCCCAAAAACATGGGAGTTTGTGGCATTCACAAACTCCTCTCAGACCCTTTCCCAGACAGGAAGTGATCAGTAATCTACATTAGCTAAGGCCTGGAGCAACACTTTTCTCAGAATGGGAAGATGGGAAGACAGAAAGACGCCAAACTTTGATGGGGGCTCGAGAAGCATTTTATCCAGGTGAAAAATATTTTAGAATAAGAATAAAGAAAATGCAATTTTACAGCAGCCTTTGTTTCTACCTTTAAAGAGTTACACTTGCATTTAACTCCATATCATGCAAATAGCCTATATCACATAACATTCCCACTAGTAAATCTGGAAACCTGACTTGCACAGCTTTCCAGGCTTAGTACTTGAAATGTTTGTGAATTCCCCAAAATTATATATTTACACAAGTACGAAGACGTACGCCTGTGTTTGTACAAATTTTCTTTCTGAAGCAGGCCCATTGTCTTTGCAATTAATTGTGACCAACCAAAAAGACTATAGACCAGTAAATAATCACCTCTTTAAAAAACACTACATCAGTGCATTACATTGCATTAATCGTCCACGACCCATCTACCACATCGATCACACGATGACTTTATCTTTGTTTTGGACTGGCTTGGCAGCGCAGCTGTCGCCAGATAATTATGTGAGAATCACCAGGAGAGGGGCTTTGACTCCGTCCAGATATTGGGAACCAAGAGTACATGTTTTGATTGGGCAGAATTTGTGTGCTTCCACAAACAAATGCCCTACACACAGCTGTGATCGTTTTGTTTATTTATGCAGCAGACTGAGCTTGAACTTTCAGGGTCAAATACATGCCATTGTATTGCTAAAAAAAGTGTCTTAGATAACTAGTTCATTTATGGTGTTTTTCTTGCAGCACAAATGGGAGAATGGCAGTTATTAATGTTCATGGATTTTTAGTTTTAGGTCTAGCTTGACTGTGCATTCATAAGCCAGATCAATTTATTTATTTAGAGTTTCATTATAGCGCAAACTTGACCCACGAGGGTATCAGAGTGCTGAACAGGTTGAGAGAAAACAAGCAAAGCAGACAATGTTAAGCAATAATAACAATCAAAATAACAGTACAAGAAGTAGTAGTTCGATGGCAGGGTGACGAACTACCACTAGTCCCACATACAGAAACTAAATGGGCCATATCATCAAGAGACAATTTGCAAGTATAGCCAGTGTGAATTGTCACTACCGAGGAGTAAAGGTTCTGTGATCTAGCTTGATAATGCCAATGCTTGTTTATGCACCTTGTTCAGAGCTCCACTGAGTCTTGGATAGGTTTACTCTATAGTAATACCATTTACGCAAACAACATACCAATATGCGTAGAGTTTTCTTAAGTAGGGGATGACAACAGTACCTAACATTTTCTCTGGTCTTTCAGCCAACTTTCAAAATAAGCCAATGCACTAGTCGTTATTTATTTATTTATTTTGTTTATTGAAACATCACATCATACAGAGTTATAGCAGTGTCATCATGAAACCGTACATTTTGGTACAGTGCTGTCAAGCAACTTAACAATAGTAAGTATCCGGGTATACTTGCGAACAATAGATTACATTTGTTTGCGTGTGTTGTGGCAGATACAGTACATCAATCTTGTTGTCTCCTTTCTATCGCCTTGTGATCAGCTATATGTTCTTATGGCATCTCCTTAGTGGGGGGAGTAACTCTCTATTTGACATCCATACCATGCAATTTATACCTCTTGACCTTCTATCTCTCTATTTCTGGGTTGGCACCCTGTCTTCTACCCCAGTCCCCTTGCTCACTAAGTAAGCTTGGTACAGACTCCAGACGTTTTTTGGCCAGCTTTGTGGGGGGAGGAGTTTGTTAAATGCGTCAGTTTGGGTGTTACAGTGAAGCAGGTCTGTATGCCAGTCATCTGGTTTCGGAGCAGGGCCCTTCCCCGATCGCATAGCCCCCCTTCGCTAACTTAGGAGTAAGCCAATAGCAACCAGTGGCCGAACTGTACGCTGGATGTCTAAATCGTATCCCTATAATGCAACCTTTGGGTCAGGTTCCAGTTCTGTGCCTGTTATTTCCCGGAAGTCTCTAAATATCTTGCACCAGTATTCGTAAACTACTGGGAGGTTCAGGTCGTATGCATGAATCCTGCTTGTTTCGTCCCACATTGTACACAGTTCGAGTCCTCCCTCAGCCCATATCTCCACTGTTGTTCGGGAGTAGAGTACACCCTGTGTAAAAATGTAAACTGTATGAGTCTATGTCGTCAATTTAATTATATAGTTTTGATTCTGGAGCAACCGTATTGCCAGTCCTTATCACTGATTGGATCTCCCAAGTCTCTCTGCCACTCAAGCCTCACCTTCAGTATGGCTGGTTTGCACGCCTCCTGTGCGTTAGTGTAGAATTTAGTGATGAGTTTGAATGATGTTTGAGTATGTATTCGCTGTGTAAGGGCTCCAATACTCTGTGGCTCTTCCATTTCCTCCCCTAGGAGCGTGCACTCGTTATTATGTGAAGTGCTAGTTAATTTCAGGGCTTCCACTATGGCTTGGTTTTGTGATCAGCCAAAAAGGGATATGCCTTAGTATTCACAGTATATAGCTGTACAATGTGAGGTTACGACAGTGGGATTGATACTGGTAAGACACTCTATCTAACACTTTGCAGTCATGAGTGTATGTGCATACCTTTTATAATTCAAAGTCTCGTCTGCATATATGTAGAAAGAGAAGATTAGGAATACAAGTGGCATTACATATGAATTGAAAAGACAAGGTTTAAGGAGCATCCTCGGGGTAATTATAGCACCTACAGAAGACCAGAGAGAAAAGATGCAACCTACTTCATCACAGATGTGCCAATACTTAATTGAGTCACGTCTGGCCAGGAGGACTGAATGGTCGACAGTGTTAAAACCCGCTTTTGGATCAAACAATATTAAGCCACTGACAGTAAAGTCGTGTTTTGGATTTTATTGAGTCATAACAGAAGTAGTGGTTTTGGGCAATAATATACCCTGGGCATCAGATTGGTGGCCCTTCAGTTTAGAACTATGCCCACACTACCTGAAGAGGTAAAAATTAGGATTCTGTATTGAAAAATACCTCAAATCTGCAAAGGAAATTAATGCTGCGCGCATTGTCTGTTTCTTTCAGATATGAATTCTGAATAGAATTCTCGCTTTTTTCCTTCCCACAGCAACACTGCAATGGTTAAGTCAACCATTCACTCTACACTTGATCAGGACAGTGCCCTTTTATCTAGGCCCCCCGAATCTGCAGATTGCAGGAGTCCAGAACTTGGCTGTGACACACGTGCACAATCTTCGGAAGTGTGACAGGGCTTTGAATTCTCCTCGAACCCAGTACTGGCTTTCTGTTGCAATTCGAATCCTCTTCAAGGCGCTATATTTATGTCTAAAAGCCTTCAATTGGGCTGGTCTCGTTTTCGTTCAGATCTTGCTATCTAACTATTCACCTAGGCACTTGGTCAGGCCAAGTTTGCTAACAGTTCCACTCGTTTAAGAGCGAGAATGTGAGGCCGAGCTGTTTCTAATCGCTACACCCTCGCTCTAGAATACTGTCCCTCTTGTTCCTCGTCACAGCAAACATTATCAGTCATTTTTTAAGTCATTAAGAACCTTCTCTTTCCGTTGCAGTCTTCTGATTATTTCCCATGAGTTCCATCGCCAAAACGCTTATTTTCATTTTATCATTCATTCGCATTACGAGTTAGGAGCTCCCTGCCCGGAGTTACTTCTTGAAGTGTGTGACATACAGGTAATAAGTTCAAATCCCAGCAAAAACAACTCCACTTTTCTTACTTGCTAGGTCGATAAAATGAGTATAACATTAAACTGAGTTATGGCTGCACTTGTCATTTACAGCAGTTAGGAACGGCAAACCTCAGTAATGAGCACAATACAATACATTGAAGCCTGCAATTTAAGTGTTATAACATGTATTTAATTTTCTTACTACTGTTTAGTTGTGACATCATAATATGTAATGAGACATGAAATACATTTTTATACTAGAGCTGTCCCATCCAACCAAAGTCTGACCGGGCTAAGAAGTACTGTGAAGAACAGTTTTTTTCTGAGCCGGACACCATATTCTTTCTTAACTAATTAAAAGCGTAAGGCTAGATTTTCTGCTGTCCTGTCTGGTAACTTTTCTATGTCGTAAAGTGGCAGTTAATAATGGGTCTCTATTTATGAGAAAACGTTTATTTATTGAACTGCCAGGTTTTCAAATAAGAAGAAAGGAATTTACCTGTTACACACATTGTAAAGCACAAAATGTTTCATAGATATTGATTTATATTAAATTACTTATGCAAACATGTAGCTAAATATGACAACCTGTGTATCTTGTGTCTTTTAACAGAGAGGATTCTGAATGTATTTTACATTGTCTGAACCTAGAAGATTCCCTTAATTAGAAGGAGGAAGAGACAATAATTTAATAGGGGGGTGGTGATGTGCTTGTGAATTTGTTGCCAAGTATTATTCGAAATAAAATACTTCCTACTGTATGTAAAAATATTGCAAGTCAATTTGAAATTTCGTGACCTTGTAGAGGTTTTGACCTCGTTTCTCTGTTTGGACATGGAATTTCTTCCTCGTTGACCTGCAATGTTTATCCCAGATATAAGAAAAGAAAAAATGCAATAACTCTACAAATAATGTACAATAATGGATGAGAATCGTAAATCATTATTACTCATATTTGCTTCTTACACTGTTTTTCGCAACACAGCTCTTGGAAAAGATACCTTAGTAAGCAATTTAGTTAAGTGTGCTGTATGAAGATTTAAAATATATTTGTGTTTCTTTATCATTCCACGTTCCTTATTTCTCTTCCCTTTTGTATTTTTCAGACTAGTAAACAAAAAAGGAAGTTTTATTCCTTCTTCAAAAGCTTAGTTATTGAGTTGGATAAAGAGTTGTATGGACCAGACAACCATTTAGTTGAGGTAAGAGGAGGCAAAAAAAATATAAGGTTATTTATGTGTGATCCAACTGAAGAAACGGTACCTGGGACATTTCAGTCCTTCATGCTACATATTGTTAATGCAGTAGAGAAGCACTGCCTTTTTTCTTTCATGTCGATAGCTCTTTTTCACAGATAAATCAGAAAAGTACAGTGCAATGTCTGATGCATCTGTGAAATTCTAAGATTGTATAGGTCTAATTTGTCTTAAAGTAGATAGTATAGTCAAAATTATTGCTGGTACCCAACCACTGTGCTTCCTTGCCAACGCTCACTGTGCTTTATATTCATCCCAATCCATATTCAAGAGTTTGGAGTGATTATTGAAAACATTCCTAAACTTTCTATGTAATAGAAGGCGGTGCTTACGTTTAAATTGTGCATTGTAAATTGTAAATTGTAAATAAAAAAAATAAAAAAATAATATATATATATATATTTATTTATTTATTTTTATTTTATGTAGCTTATAAAGCGCACAGCTACCCCCGGAGGGGTGTCCCGGCGCTAGAACCTGAGTCTTAGAGGGGAGAGAAGGAACAAACAGGGGAAGTGGCATGATAAATCAGAGTCTGGAAAAGAGCCAGGTTTTGAGTCTGGCCCGGAAGATAGATTCGGAAGGGCAGAATCTGAGATCGACTGGCAGGGAGTTCCATAGTTTTGCAGAAATGACACTGAATCCTCTGCCACCCATTCTAGATAGTCTAAAGCGGGGAGAGATCAGAAGGCGTAGGTCATTGGATCTCAGAGATCTGATGGACCGGGATATTGAAACTCGTTTTTTTAGGTAGGTTGGTCCGTGATCATTAATGGCTCGGTGAGTCAGAGTGAGGATCTTAAACTGAATACGGCTGGCCACAGGTAGCCAGTGCAGTTCCTTACGATATGTGGCAACTGACTGACGATAAGAAATATTGCCAATCAGCCTCGCCGCCGCATTCTGGACAATCTGCAGCCGGTCAATCAGGTATTGGGGAGCTCCGGCATAGAGGCTATTAGCATAGTCCAGGTGGGACGTGATGAGAGCGTGGGTAACTGTCCGGCGGGAATCCAAAGGGAGGTAGGGGAGGATTTTCCTGATCATGCGTAGCTTCAGGAAGCAGGCAGAGGTCACTTTTTGAATCTGAGTCTTACATGATAGGGAGTCATTGAAATGGAAGCCCAGGTTACGGGCCGAATGGACGGGAGAGGGAGCGGGAACGAGTGCCGTGGGCCACCACCAGGAGGAGGGGATGGAATTTTTCTGGTTAAAAAACAGCACCTCTGTTTTGTCTGCGTTGAGTCTTAGATGGTTTTCAGACATCCAATCACTGATGTTGTTAAGGCACCGGCGGAAGTTAGAGAGTTCACTGAAAAAACCATAGGTTTCACACATGTTATAGTTAGCTGTAGATTTTACTGATAAAAAACCAATGAAATTCCCCCGTTATAGTTACTGTAGGCAACTATAACTCACGCGACCGTAATCCTCTGCTGATGCTAATACTGTATTTAGACACTTATTTGCCCATGTCTTCTTCCATTAAATTTTAGCTATACATATATTACAAATATTTTTTTTTCATAAAGACACATATGTCATCAGCAGAGGATTACGGTCGCGTGAGTTATAGTTGCCTACAGTAACTATAACGGGGGAATTTCATTGGTTTTTTATAAGTAAAATCTACAGCTAACTATAACATGTGTGAAACCTATGGTTTTTTCAGTGAATTTGCAAGGTTTTTTAAATGCTAATTCCTAACTATAACGTGTGTGAAACCTATGGTTTTTTCAGTGAATTTGTACGGTTTTTTAAATGCTAACTTACTTTACGCCATTCGTGGCGTGCGCGCCCAGTTAACGCAGTTCGTTCCGTGCGCACACTTTACGGAGTTAGTGCCATGCACGCACGGTGGTCACGCGGTGCGCTGCGCGCACCGCGTGCCCACATTATGCGAGATGGGCCATGTACGCACGATGCGCTTCGCGCACCGTGCGCACATGGGGGACATATTATGCGCATCGTTGTGAAATGTTTTTTTTATTGTTTTCATTTGATTGATAAGCCATGGACAAATGGTGCCCTTCGGGCACCATTTGCACATGGGGTGGGGAGAGTGTGGATACTTTTTTTTTTTTTTTTTAAATTTTACCGTACGCGTACGGTAAGCGTAATCGACGATTTTTCGAAAAGAAAAAAATTTTTTTTTGGGCCTTGTGGGTTGTTTGGGGGCCCGTATATCATTGCTGGGTGATTATTATCTCAATATACTGCCCCTTTACACATTTTTGGGCTTCATTTATGCTGCCCCACTCAGAGTGCGAGAGAGCAAATGGCGGCCGCCGCTTCCTGGTTTCGGCCGATTCGAATGTTTACTAAGATCTAAGAGCTAATCAGAATCGCGCTCGCGCACGTCACCGTACGCGTACGGTAAGCGCACCGTAAGCGCACCGTAAGCTGGCTCAGATATATATATTGATTTAAAGGCTATTTTCTCAGAATCTACTGAACAGATTTACACCAAACCTACAAAAGGCACTTCCTTGACCTAAGGACTACCTCTCTGCCAAATTTCAAGTAATTCTGTTCAGCCGTTCGGGCTGTAGCTGTGTCTAAAGGTCCTATGGAAAAATGCATGGGAAAAACGTGTTTTGGGACCCCCCTTTTATCTCAGCCCCCGCTTGACGAATCCCCCCGAGACTTTCAGGGTAGGAGCGGAGCGTAGCGCCCCACCTATTTTGAAAAATTCGCGAGGATTCGTCGACCGGCGCAAAAGTTATTCAAAATAGAATGTTGCGGATTTCCTATGGAAACGTGGTCCTAACTATAACTACCTACTGGCGACCGCCAGTAGGTAATATATATATATATATATATATATATATCCTTAGGACAAGGCAAATTTTATACAGGCAATAATCCCTCCATACATTACATTCAAGTCTAATTTCTCCCTTTTCCACACTCATTCGTCCATACTGAGGAAGATTGAACTACATATAGTTAGCAGATAAACGATACAAAACAGGTATTAGAAAACTACAAATTAATTTATTAATTATTCAAAATACAGATAAAAAAGGACAGAAAATCAATAAACATGATTTATCACAGTATTCATTAGCAGCAGTCCTTAATAAAAAAACATAAAATAATAAAAATCAAGGCAATAAAAGGACGAGAGTCACTAATACAGGCAAATACAATATGTCATTAAAAGGTTTACACACCCGTTATAACAGTACATGGGGCGTGGAACCTGGTACTTTTTGGTTTATACTCGTTGGCCACCGACCGTGTTAACGGATTGTGTAGTTAAATGGGCGTCGACACGTTTCGATGGGTAAACTATAACTCCATCTTTCTCAAGACCAAACAATTGACTCTCTCATATTTAAAAACTTGCAAATAACCAGGTAAACACCTATTATTGATGAGGCAAGCCACCATCCGTGTACTAAATCAATATTTTTCTCTTAGCTGGGGAAGGGGACTGTATGGAGGGATTATTGCCTGTATAAAATTTGCCTTGTCCAAAGGATATTTTTTTTATTTACTGTATAGTGTCCTACTTCTTTGGTTTAAAAGGGGCCCCTCTTCTTTCTTATAAGCATTGTAAATTGTACAGTGCTAGGTTACGACACTGGGATTGATACTGCTAAGAAAAGATGGGCCCCATTACGACTTTGGCGGTGCAGTGCAAGGCTCGCCCCGCAGCTGTATCGCCAAAGCCGTGGTTAGACCGCCCTCTAGATTAGGAGTTCCCTCTTGTCTGGCAGGCTTTGTTATTGACGTTCCCACAGCCGTGCCCTGAAAATGGGCACCGTAATGGGAAAGCCAAAAACAGTTCCTGCACAGCATGGACTGTAAAGTCCATGCCGTGCAGGAACTGGTGTGTTTGAAAACAGAAGGGCACATGTTGAGCTCCCCTGTGTGCATCCACAGGACGTGAGGCACCAGGGGGCCCAGTGTTTTTATGTGATATCTGGCTAAGAGTCACCGATTCAGCCTCATTCATAAGCTCTGTGTTTATTAAAATATCTTGCATAGGTAATTACCAAGTTCCAAAAGATAAAGATTGCATATGGTACTGAAAGTAGCTGGTGAGAGACTAGGTCCCTGTGATAAACTTTACAGACTTCGAATTGCTATGTACAATTCAGAAATACTACTTTTGATTTTTTTTCCTTGCTGTGCTTACTGATGCTCAGGTACATTCCTGTTAATCTTATATGATGCGCTGATTTACATTTTTCGGAACATCAATACTGTACAAAGGGAATAATCCTGTCTGTCAGAACTTTGCATTTGGTGTGTGAGGTGTGATTTGCAGAGCCATAACTGGGCAATTTTAGGGGCATAACTGCACCTTCACTATGTTTAAGTTTATTTCAGAAGTTTTTTAAACATACACTTAGGTGGTATGCCTAAAATTAACCATAATGACTAAAGCTAACCATAACTTCACTTTAACTGTGTTATTTTATTTTTAGACATAAAAGGTCATGTGTTTTACCCTGTGGTTAAGAGGATATATGTGGTGCTTGTGTTTTGGTTGTACTGGTATGTGATAATGGCTCTGTTTCATGTTGTGGCTTAACTTCCATTTGGTATGGCCTTCAGCTATGCTCAGTAAGGATTGACTTCAATGCCTTTATGGTAAAATGTCTTTGGTCGTGTGAAGCAGTGGTATGCTACAGGAAACACATGCACTTGCAGTTTGCAAGTTAAAACCAATTCTGGTTTCTCATCCTTCGTGCACACCAGTCAAATAGAGGCATTGTTATTAGCAAATCAAAGATTTTTGGTACACCTCCTTTAACATTACCCCCCCCCCCCCCCCCCCCCAGATCGACATGAAATCTGGGATCTCTGCATTGGGATTAACTTCACTTACTTTACAGAAAACGGAAAACGAAACTTGTAAATTCCATACTAATTTTGGATAAATATGTCTAAAGTTGTCATGGGTGCTAGTATAGTACAATTTTTTTCTACCAACCCTTTCTTCACCCCCTTTCAACCAAGCCCACTTTGACAGATCCGCATGACACTCAACATCAGGGATGGCTCCTCCGATAAGGCGGAGGAGCGTCGCCCCACTGCTTTTGGGGTGGGCGGGAATTGGCACTCGTCACAGCCAGCAGGTGGAGGAGTGGTGAGTGCACTTAAGGGTACATGGCGGTTTGCCCGGCTCTCTTGGGCCAGCCAAACAGTTATGCACACTTAGCATGTTTTCTATCCGGCTGTATTGCACAGCCTGGGTGGAGAACATGCACAGGCTCCCACTCCCTGTCTAAGCACTTAACGGCGCTCAGACCAATCATGAGGCTGCTGTCATGCTGGTGACAGCAGTGTCATTATTGGCTAGGGTAATCTGAGAGCCTGTGTGCTTTTGGTTTACAGAAGGAGAGGACGGAGGTAAGTAATCGTTTCTTTTTTTTTTTTAACCTCCCGTTCTTCTTGCCCACCACTACTGCCCAGGAACAGCCACCACTACTCAACATATTAGAAGTAAGTAAGCTACAAATGCCAAGTGTCTGCCAATATTTGTGCATATCTATGAAATGACACCAAACAAATCTCACATCCCTGCAGGGGTTCAA
The DNA here is from genome assembly GCF_964204655.1 of Triturus cristatus. Taxonomy (NCBI): domain Eukaryota; kingdom Metazoa; phylum Chordata; class Amphibia; order Caudata; family Salamandridae; genus Triturus; species Triturus cristatus. The sequence goes on along the minus strand of NC_140579.1, from coordinate 965,853,513 downwards.
CTTGGTAACAGCCTACAAAATGTCATACAGACACAGTAACCAGCACAAAAGTTATCAGCAATTGAACACTTTTATGATCCCCTTTACTGATTTGCATGAAGCTTTGAATGTCAGAAGTAGACTAAATCTGCTAAATATCTGCCATGTGTTGTGTAGATCTGTGAATCTGTACCACAGCTGTTAGCAGATCATTGATGTAACCAGCACCAAAATAATTATCATGTGAAAACCTTTTTGGTGCTCCCGCACCCTTTTTAACTTTGCCCACCACCTGATGGGTCCTCCCGAACTTCCTCAACCTGCAGAAACCTAAACATGTCAACTTAAACATACCCAGAACCAGCGAGTCACTATTGACTATTGCTGACTATGTAATGAAGAATGTTTTACAAGAGAAGTCTTTGCAAATGTCCTCCGGGATCCCAAACATTATACAAGGTGTCCCATGTTGATGCCTTGAAGGAAAATTCCTGTGTGTGAGAAATAGTATACTAGTATGTGACTATACGTGTATACAGTGGGTATGTGGGCAATACCAGAAAAAATGTAATTTAGCCTTTTTTAGATCTGGCTTAGAGACAGCTTTGCCAGGCTCTTGTTTTCCCAATAAATTCATAATAAAATGAATTTTTTTTTTTTAAATTATTTTTATTGAGCAGAACAGGGATAAAAAACAAATACAATCAAAAGAAGTCAGTCTTCAGATACGTCACATTCATATTCCAAATAAAACATAATTGAAAACTTTTTCTATAATATTAGATATGTAAACAGCTGAAAAAACCACAACAACTTCAGGCCATATCAAAATAATCAAAAAACTGCCAAGTCTTCTTAAATTTACTCATTGCTCCAACCCTCATCGCATATGCTTCTTCAAATGCCCTCGTACGCTTCATTTTATTGAACCATTTCATAAATGAGGGTATCTCAGGAGATCTCCAATTTTGCAAAATTAACGATCGTGCCATCAATGAACAAATCATAACAAAAGCCTCTTCATATTTAGTCAAACCTGAGATAGTTCTAGAAATTCCAAATAAGGCTATCTTTTCTTGGGGATCTATCGATTTATGGATGGCATGACTTATGGCTCGAAAAATATTTCGCCAAAATTGAATAAGCTCCGGGCAGGTATAAAAAATATGAAGCCAGTTCCCTTCCTCTCCAGCTCGACAACGAAAACATCTATTTTCTACCTCCGGAAATCGTTTACTCAGGGCCAAAGGGGTAAAATATGCTAGCCATCTATTTAGAAAAGCCATCCGTTTAAAATTAGCCGCTCTCAAAACCTTATGGCCTAACTGAGCTTGAAGTTGCCATTCTTGACTTGAAAGAGCGCACCCCGTTTCCCGCTGAACCTTCTCCAGAAAATTATTCAAGATAGGGAGCTCACAATCCTTCCGTAGAAAAGAATACCATTTTCCTATGCCTTTCACTTTAATTTCATATAAAAGGGAAGACAAATATATCGTCGCGGAAGGAGGAGGGAAATTGGCCGTTTGGAGAAAATGAGAAATCTGTGCATAATCAAGAAAATTAAGAACACTTTGATCTGGAAATTTGTTTTGAATCTCCTGCCACGAGATAATCCTATTATTCATGAAAAAATGTCGTAATTCCGTTAGGCCCATTTCATTCCATTTCAGAATACGTCCTGGATGTAGGGATAATCCTAAAGCCTTACATTCTTGAAGCTTTAAGTAAAGCCATCCTGGGAAACTGTTTTGTTTAAATAAAGATAACAATCTAAACAAAAGATCACGTAGTGTTTTATATCTAGTTTTTTTTGGCAATTTGATGATTTTCAAAAAGATAGGAAGTTGTACGCCTGCCTCCTGAAGCATTTTGTTTAAAAAAAAATGATCTTCTGAATTTTTCGTGTCCAAAAAACAAGCTATTTTATCGAGCATGGCTGCCTCATAATAAGTTCGCATTTTTGGAAGAGCGAACCCCCCGTTTGCTACCTCAAGTTGTAGAACCTCGAGTTTAACCCTGGGTGCCTTCTTCGCCCATATAAAGTTCCTGAACAAAGAATCGATTTCTTTAAAATAACTCGCAGTGATTTTTAAAGGTACATTACTGAAAAGGAACAAGAAAAGCGGGAGAATCATCATTTTAATCTGGGACACCCGACCAATTATAGATAAAGGAAGTACAGACTATTTATCAAGAAGGGTTTTTATTTTAGTCAATGTGGCCCTGTAATTCAGGGAGAATAATTGATCTATTGATTTAGAAATAAAAATACCTAGATAACGTACCGGGGCTAACTTGGCAGCTTGCATTTGTAAAGTGGGTGGTAAGAAAGAGTTGTCATTAAGGTTTAATATAATGATCTCCGTTTTATTTTGATTAATTTTATATCCCCCTATAGACTCAAAATTAGTGAATTAAGCCAGCAGATGGTCTAAATTAGATTTATCCGGATGTAGATAAAGAATAACATCGTCGGCAAATAATTTCAGTTTCTCCATCCCACTTATAGGAGGTCTTATTTCGGGATTTTCTCTAATTCTTATTGTAAGAGGCTCTATAAAAAAATGTAAACAACAAAGGGGACAGGGGACAACCCTGTCTGGTCCCACGTTTGATAGGTATTGATCCAAGCTGCTCAACATTCAAAACTACTCTAGCTTCAGCTCCCGAATAAATATTTCTTAGCATATGTATTATTGGTAATGGGAATCCAAATTTATTTAACCCGATAAATAATGCCTCCCAATTCACCAGATCGAAAGCCTTTTCGGCATCTACCATCATAAACATTGATGGAATTTTATTACAAGTACAATAGTCAAGAGCTTGAATCAAATAGTTAGTATTAGATGACATAAAACGACCGGCTATAAAACCTGACTGATTATTGTGGATTATTTCCTGGGCGGCAGGTGTAAAACGCTGAGCCCAGATTTTCATGAGTAGTTTATAATCGACATTAAGCAGACTAATCGAGCGATAAGAGTTTACATCCTTTGGGTTTTTATCTTTTTTAACAAAGCTAACAATCAATGATTCTTTAAAACTCATGGGAATATCTGAGCCATTTTTAATAACATTAAATAACTTTGTCAAAAATGGAGTCAGCTCCTGAGAGAAGGTTTTGTATAATTCTGCGGGAAAACCATCCGCTCCGGACGCCCTAGCCCCTGAAATGAGTTTTATCATTTGTGAAACCTCAGATTCAGTAATCTGTTGACTAATTAACTCACATCGATGTTCTGACAACTGGGCAAATGAAACCGCATCAAAATATTCAACTATTCTTTCCTGTGATATGTGATATTGTGTAGTATATAAATTAGAATAATGGTCCATAAAAATCTGGGCTATTAGTTCTTTTTCGTGCGTTATATTCCCAGTTCGGGGGTCTGTAATCTCATTTACCAATGCAGCTCCCTGCTTAAATTTAGTAGTCCCTGCCAGTAATTTGCCTACCATCTGACTTTCTTCATACACCCTCTGCTGGAAGTTTTTAGCATGACTAATCTCTTCCAGTAGAAAAAATTCTCGCAAAGATTGTTTAGCCTTATCCAGGAGAAATCGGGAGTTAGGATTAGCAAAGCCTTGTAAATTATTTAGAGGATGTGAGGCTATTTCAACTTCACGCTGAAGTTTAGCAATTTTATCTCGCCGTATTTTATTCTGAGCTGATGAATGAGCTATTAATTGACCACGTAATGTAGCTTTAAATGCGCCCCAGACCGCAAATATCCCTGCTGAGTCCAAATTGTGAGAAAAGAACTCAGATATCCACTGCTTTGTATTTTCCACCCAGATAGGGTCTTGCGTTAAGCACCGATCCATCTGCCACCTGGAGCGAGTCTTTAATTGTTCAGATACCTCAACTTCTATTTTAATAAATGAGTGATCTGAAAAAGAGTTTGCCCCTATCTCCGAATCGAAACACTTTAGTGACTGAGATAAAAGAAAAAAATCAATACGCGAGGCCGTAAAGAATTGTCGCGAAAAACAAGTAAATTGATGGACGGAGCGATGTAAATGCCGCCAGGGATCATATAAGTGATGCTCTGATCTGAGGGCTTCCAGAGCTTTCTTAGTACGCGGTTTCAACTCTTTTTTATTTACATTAGAAGTGTCTTTTTTAATGTCTTGAATAAAGTTGAAGTCTCCTCCCATGATTATTTTTCCTGGGACCCCCCTTATTAGATTTGCAATAGTGGTCAAATAAAGGGTCTCATCAACCACAGGGCCATAATAGTTTATGAAGTTAAGTATTGCACCGTCCAATTTAGCCTGTACCCAAATCCATCTCCCTTGCGGATCTCTCTCTATTTGAGAAAACTCCCATAAGAGGCTCCTGGAGAAATAAATTGCGACCCCTCTTTGTGCTAGACCAGAAGAGGCAAAGAACGCAGGGAGAAATAATTTAGGAAAATTGGTTTTTAGATGAGTTTCTTGCATATATAAAACATGGGGGGAGAAGGAGGTGAGCCATCTAATTAATCCACCATATTTCTGATTATTTAAGATGCCATTTACGTTAACAGACATTATGATACATTTATTAACTTTACTGATCATTCTTGTGTAGAAAAAACCTGATCGAAATTTCCTTTGATTTATCCCAATTATAATTTGCCCTGATACTGCTCATTTTATTTTTTTCAAACCACACCCCCCACCCCAGAACCAGCCCCACAACCCCCTAAGCCACCTAAGCCCTAGAGATGTGGGACTACCCCGCTTTCCACATCTCTCCCACCCAAACCACATGGGGTGCTTTGTTGTTGTACCCTGTGAGTGTGACCTATAACCCCTCCCGCCTTAATAGAGGCACACGTTCTTAAACAGACTTTACTCGACTCAATACATACATTCTGCTTATCTTTCCCCCTCCCATTCTTCCTTACTTCTTTTCCCCCGACCTTCCCATTTCCTTCCCTTTCTCCTCTTTCTCCCTCATAGTAGTTTCCTTCGCTTCCCTTCCCTTACTCTCCTACTACCCTACTTCTCTTCTCTTGGTTTTCTTCTAATTCCCTTACCCTCACCCTCTCTTCCCTCTCTCCCCTTCTAACCTCAAACACTCCATTCTTAAACCCCAAGAAAGGACATTCTACCCTGCTGATAGCTCTTTCAGTAGATCTTGAGCTTCCTCGACAGAAGTAAACATCATAAATTTGCCTCTAACTAACACCTTTAGTTTAGATTGCTGAGCTATGGAGGCAGGTGCCCCCTTGGCTTTAAAGAGATGAAGAAGCTTAACAAACTCCTTGCGTCTCCTAGCTGCCTGCGCTGACATGTCTGAGAAAACATGACACTTTGATGTCTCATTGACCGTAATTTGTCTCAGTTCAATTGCCTTAGTCAATATTTTCTCTTTAATTCTGAAGTCAGCAAAGTTGACTAGTAAGGTACGTGGTATCCGGGAGTTAGGAAGAGGATGGGATGGAATCCTATGTGCCCGCGTGATTGTTAAATCATCCATACAGCCTGGTAGAATCTACTGTTTAACAAAAGATTCAATCCACTGGACTGGTTGTGCTCCCTCGATCCCCTCCGGGACCCCCACGAAGCATAGATTAGAACGCCTGGAATGATTCTCAAGCTCCTCCAGTTTGTTTTCCAGCAGGCGTTTATCCTTTACTCCGTCTTTGACTCTCATGGACAAGCTGGCCATCTGATCCTCTAATTCCGAAATTCTCGTTTCAGCTTCTTGCATTCTAGCAGGAAAACCTGCCATGTTCTCTTCGATTTTGTCCAACCGACGATGAATGGACGCCGTGACCAGTTCTGGAGATTTTTTTAAATCTCGGATACTCTCTAGAATCATGTTGAGCATTACCTTGATATCCATTTGAAGGGTGGTATGTTCTTTAATCTCAGCCGATTGGAGCGGTGAAGGTTCTTGAGGTGAGGATATAAACCCTACTTGTTCCCTGGCTGGTGGGAGGGGTTCTCCACTTCCTATTGGGAGAGGCACCTCCGTAATCTGCGTAGCCAAGATCTCAGAAAAGCTGTTACAAGTGAGGGACTAAATGCTGTCATATTCTCCCCTGCCGGTTTGGGGATAGGGTCCGGGCCTAACTGTAGGGGGAGTGTGGAGAAAGGCGTTGAAGCAGTAGATGTCATAGCCGGAGAGTCTGCGAGTTGGATGATTAAATTAGAGGGTCTCAAAATAGACTTCTCAGATGATTTCTCTGTTGATGAAACCGAGGCTTGGGATGTATCCAAAGATAGAATTGATGTCGGAGTTGAGTTATTCAAACAAGATGATGGAATATCCTCTCCCCCGGATGCTTCTAAAATGGATTTATCCTTAATTATTGCGGGATAAAGAATATCAGATGGTATATGTGAGCCATTTTTTTTTCTGAAATAAGGGAAATTCTCTTATACTAGGCCCAGCAGTTAAAGCTAGATGAGCTAGAGGCAAAGTAGAAAGCGAACTTGAGTTTTCCGGGATCAAGCCTATCTCTGTACTGGAGACTAATGTCGAGACCTTCGAGGGGGGATCCGCATCTGCAGATAGGTGTGCCTCTTCAGCGACGCTAGCTTGATTAGCGATAGCCTGAATTCGAGCCGGATTATTCTCTAACATTGCTATGGGTAAAGTAGATTTAGTCTGACCCTGGCGTGTCTTAGTCTTGCGCTTTGCGGCAGCATCAAGCAGAATAGCAGATTTAAGGCTTTTCCCCATTTTTTGAAAATGACAAAGTTGAGAAAAGAAGAACTTTGTTAAAGTCTTTAAATTTGCAGGAATGGAAAAGCGTTTAAATGCGTTTAAATGCGTTGCGCGTCCCAAAGAGTAAGTAGAAGTAGAACAGCAATGGCCAGCAAGAGTATCATATAGAACTCACCACTTAACCGGAGTGACCAGAGCGAGCCTTTAACCTGTAGCAACACTTGAATCTCACTCCGCCGAGCGCAGACAAAGAGTTCATCAAAATGCGTTTACGTTTTTTATTTTTTTTAAACGCACACACTTGATTTTAAGCGCTATTCCGCTCTTCCGCCTTGGGTCAACTTTTGACAGGGAAGCCGCCTGCATAAAGCGGTGTCAGCCGCTGCTCGCATATCCAGCCGATACAGCCCCGCACTTAACTGAGTACTTCCGTAGAGGGGAAAGAGTCCGTTCTTCAGCTACTCTTGAGACGCCTTACAGCTTAATCCGCAAAAAAAGAACAGGAGGAACAGACGAGATCTAGTGATGAAGATCACACGAACGCGGCATGCACATATGTGTACGTACAGGACCTTTCTGATGGATTTTCTCCCTGCAGAATCCTAACCTTTGAATATCCCAGGCGCCTGTCTATAGCCGGAAATTTGTGACCTAGCTTTCTGGTCCTAGTAGTGTACCTGGCCCCGTCTCAGTGCTGGAAACAGGAGCATAGTAGCATCACTAGAGCCATTTAGCATCCAGTCTATTGCCCCAATTTCAGTTCAGTTCTTTTTTGTGCCTTTTGAAGCGGGTCCAGAGTGATCTCTCCTCAACTCTTAGGTGAAGTTACTTTTGGTGGTGTGCTAAAGACATGTTCCCACCAAAGAAGTCTGAGTTTAAGCTGTGCTTGTAGTGCTATGGACAAATATCACAGACCCACATGATGACTCTCAGTGGTGTCTCAGTTCGAGACACGACTTTTCCTAGTGTGAAATCTGCCTCCGAATGAAGCCAAAGGTCATTACGGGAAGATCGGGTGGCTCCAATTCCAGCACTGAGCTCAACCCCAACTCCTCTGCTTTCTCCTTATACTTCACTGCCTCCTCACGAACAGTTTGTGCTACCAGTTATAAAAGGACTGAAGCCCAGGAGAGAAGAGAGGCTTAGTGCCTCTTTGAGGAGGAACAATTCCTAGAGGAAGAGTCTTATGACTAATGGCAGCATTGGGACACAATCCATAACCTTTTTGGATCAGATTCAGACTAGCAGTTCCCAGGTGGCTTGGGAACGCTGATTAAAAATGATCCCCTGCCCTCTTCTTTCATGTCTGATCTGTTGGCTCTCTAAACGTCCAGTGGGTTGGATACATCACCAGATAGTGACATTGATCCAGCCCCTGGCCCAGCTCTTAGGTCAAGGAGGGTAGAGCCACTGCTACATCACTAGGGCCGCCATCTTTGGAAAAGGACTTTCTCTTCTTTTGCAGGCCTAAAGCTTTTGGCAGAGACGTTCAGTTCAGGCAGTGTCAATCCACTCAACCCGGTCAGGAGCAGCAACATCCCCTTGTTTGGCAGTACAAGGGCAGGGGCAAATATCTTGGCCAACAGAGTTAGTCTTCCTCCTCCTCCTCTCCTGCAGGTCTAGAGAGCCACCACTCCTGACCAGTGGGTCTTGCAAATTACGGCTAAGTGGAATCACCCTAATCTTCCAACAACAACCCTTTATGTACCTTTCTTGCATTGCCTTCTGTCTAATTACAATCTGCGGATGCTGCAGCAAGAAGTGGTGCACTGCTGAAGAACGGGACTATGAATTTGGTGCCAGAGCAGAAAACTGGGTGCGACTTCTGGTATTTCCTGATTCCCAAGAATGACAGCAGTCTTGGTCCATTCCTAGATTTCAGACTTCTGAGCTGGTGCCCACACTGTCAGGATACTGTCCCTGGCTTAGGTTCTGCTGATGGATGCAGAAGACTCAATGATGTCACTCGACCGTCAGATCATATACTTTCAGATACCTATCCTGTGGTCGCAAAGGATATACCTGTGGTCTGTGGTGGGGCCACACACTACCAATTTGAGATTCTTACTTTTGATTGACTTCAACATCTTCAGTCTTCAACAAGGTGATGTCAGTACAGCCCATCTCAGGTCCGGGATTGTGGCGTTTCTGTACTGGACAAATGGCTGCTGAAAGTGAGTTTACTACAGATAGTGTTACTTCATCTACAGACATCAGCACTTCCTGTTCATAGGGGCTGTCCTGGATACTACTTTGCTTTAGGCTTATACTTCTCCGCAGAGGATCTGGACATTTGGGATAAGATTCTGATGTTTCGGGCAGGAGCACGCATTCCACTGCTGAATGGTTGGTGCCTGCTTGGTGTGTTAGTTTTTTGCTTCTTCCTGTACACATGCATGCTGGTTCCGTTGATACAGTCAAAGCATATGTTTTGCCAGCCTTTTCTGATGGATACATCTGCCAGTGGATTCCTCACCTTGTGAATATCCCCTGCGCCAGGTCGAAGACGACGTCACAGAGACACGGCTCCGCTCGCGACTCCGCTGACGTCACCAGCTCCATAAGAAGTCCTCGTCGGCGTGATGACGTCAGTTCCCTTTCTTCCACGCCGTCGATGCTAACGGTTATCGGGACTCTCTCTGTAGCTGTATTTGATACTTTGCTTTCTGCTAGTATTTCTCTCTCTCTTCTTGTCTTCAGCTGAAAATGACGACGAAGAAGTCTGGTTTTAAGCCTTGCCGAGAGTGCGGTAAGCACTTGTCAATAACGGATCTGCATGAAGACTGCGTATGGTGTCTTTCATCGGACCACGATGTAGATGGATGTTCTTCCTGTCGCAAGATGAGCTCAAAGGCTCTGAAGGAGAGGGAAGCCAAATTATTCATCGCCAGGATGAAAAAGGAGAAAAGAGGCCGGAGAAGATCGAGGTCGAGGTCGGCGTCGAAGTCAACTTCGGGACATGCTTCTAAGTCCAAGAAGCACAAGAAAAAGAAGAGGCATGGATCTCGACATCGTTCGGATAGGGATACGGCTCCGAGATCGACCTCGCCCTCCCGATGCCGTAAGGACTTTGTATCTCCTTCGCCTGTTCCTGATTCTCCTGGTGGACTGTCATCACCTGTGGCTTCACCGGAGCATTCTCCGGCTCCGGCACCGGCTCCATCTCCGACGCCAGCTCCATCTCTGGCTCCGGCTTCGTCTCCTGTTCCGATTGAGGAGCTTCCAGCTCCGGGTGAGCTTTCGGCTCCGAAGATTCCATCGTCGGCGCCGGTCGGCCCGAGTCCGGTGATCCTTCAGCCTGAGCCATATCCATCGTTTCCAGGCCCAGGTCAAGATCCGACGCATAATCTTAATGCTATGTATGGGATCTTCTCCAGAGCCTTGTACCCCTCTGGCGCACCTTCGGGTCCTATGGGTACTATGGCCTTCAGTTTGGGAGTTCCCCAAGCTTATCCTAAGGCTCCCTTCATGCCATTTTTTCCGGCAACGCCGTCTTGGCATCTGCTGGCGCTGAGAACATCGACGCCGCTTCCTTCTTCACCGGCGCCGACTCGACCTCGTTCAACGCCCGCTGTTCCTTTGGATTCGCACTCGATGCCGGCTCCGGCGCTGTCGGATTCGGTCACGGCGCCGCCGACTCCTGCTGTGAGGATCAGATCTAGGAGGGAGGCCCAAAGGGTACTGGAGGAACAGAGGTACCTGATGGTGGAAGTAGAAGAAGGTGAGCTGATGGAGTCGGACGATGTGTTTGATGATTTGAAGGAGGCTAGTGGCCTGGATTTGTCGCCTGAATGGGAGATTACTCCTCCTGCTGATGCTCCTTCAAAGGATGTGGCTCCATACCACGATTTTATTAAGAAGGCGGCTGAACTTCTAGATCTGCAGTTGCCATCTGCAGAGTTTAAGCCTAACATCCTGACAGAGGTTCTACACTCTCCTTCCTCTGCATCGGAGCCTTTGGTCCCTTTTAATGACGCCATTATAGAACCGGTAATGGAAGTATGGCATAAGCCCTTCTCTGCTCCTGCAGTTTTTATGGTTATTGCTAGGAGGTATAGGGCATCTCCAGGGGACCCAGACTTTTTAACATCTCATCCTTCTCAGGACAGTCTGGTGGTTCAGGCTGCCTGTTCCAGAAAATCTACAGGTGCTTTTCCCCAAGTCCCGAGTGACAGGGACAGTATGGCCTTAAAATCGACGAATGCCCCCTGTCTTTTGGGCCGGTATATCCATGCTCTTATGGATTCAGCAAAGCAATTGGCCCCAAAACTGTCAGAAGAGGATAGAATGAACTTTAATGAGGTTCTTTCTGATACCCAAGCGGCTGCACGTCAGGTAATCCAATGCGGCTTGGATACAGCTGATTCGGTCGCAAGGATCATGGGTTCTTCTGTTGCCACGAGGAGGAGTGTGTGGCTCAAGTCTTCCGAGTTCTCCCCTGATGTGCAGGCAACGCTCCTGGACTTGCCTTTTGATGGCTCTGGACTTTTTGGCAAAAAAGCGGATGCTGCGCTTGAAAGATTTAAGGAGAGTAAGGCCACTGCTAAATCTTTGGGCCTTCAAACTCAGCCTAGGGGTTCGTTCAAGAGATACAGGGAAGGTAATCCTTTCGTTCATACAGACAGCCCCAGCAGCAGCAGCAACAGCAGCAGAACACTGTATAAGAGCTACAGAGGCAGAGTCAGAGGTCGCCCTCGAGGTCGACAGCTCTCCTCTTCCTCCTCCTCAGCCCCTCCCACCACTGCAAAGCAGCCCTAGATCCACCATTCTGGATCATGCTGGTCCTGTGGGTGGCCGCCTTACCCATTTTCTACAAGATTGGGAATCGGTTACTACAGATCTTTGGGTTCTAGATCTTGTAGAAAATGGGTACGCCCTTCCCTTTCAGAAATTCCCTGCAAACTACCCTCCTTGCCAAGGTGCTTGCTCGGAGGACCACCTTCTTCTCCTGCAGGAGGAAGTCCTGACATTACTAAAAAAAGGTGCGATAGAGGTGGTTCCAGAGCGGGAAAGGGGTCAGGGATGCTACTCCCGGTATTTCCTGATTCCGAAAAAGGACGGCAGATTGCGTCCCATATTGGACCTCAGGACCTTGAATCTTTTTCTGAAGCAAGAGAAGTTCAAGATGCTCACCCTTGCGCAGGTTCTTCAAGCGCTGCATCAGGAGAACTGGATGCTGTCGATCGATTTGCAGGATGCGTATTTCCACATCCCCATCCTGAAGTCGCACAGGAAGTATCTCCGGTTTACGGTAGGGTCGCAACATTATCAGTTTGCGGCCCTTCCGTTTGGTCTTACTACTGCACCTCGAGTCTTCACGAAGGTGATGGCAGTGGTGGCAGCCCATCTCAGAAGGTCAGGGATTTCAGTTTTCCCCTATCTTGGCGACTGGCTGATCAAAGCGGAGTCTCCAGAGAAGGTGCTTCATCATCTGCAGGTTACAACTCAGCTGTTGTACAAATTGGGTTTTTCGATAAACGTGCCCAAATCTCACCTGGTGCACTCTCAGCGCAACCTGTCCATAGGGGCGGTACTGGACACTACTGTGTGTCGGGCATTCCCACCTCCTCAAAGGATTCTCGACATACAGGAAATGATTCCCTTGTTTTACAATGGAGCGGTCGTTCCAGTCCTGGAGGTCCTTCGCCTGCTCGGTCTGTTTGCTTCCTGCATTCTGTTGGTCAACCATGCACGCTGGCACATGAGGGCGCTCCAGTGGTGCCTCCGCAGGCAGTGGTATCAGCACAAAGGAGATCCCAGGGAGTCTGTGAGGATCTCCAGAGAAGCTGCGGCGGATCTGTCTTGGTGGAGCGTGGAGGGCAATCTGTCTCAAGGAAAGCCCTTCCATCTACCTCCATCGGTGGCCACAGTGATAACGGATGCTTCCACTTTAGGGTGGGGTGCGTATCTGGGGGATCTGGAGATCAAGGGTCTTTGGTCTCCAGAGGAAAGGTTGCTTCACATCAACCTTCTGGAATTACGGGCGATACGTTTGGTGCTCAAGGCCTTCCTCCCTTCCCTTGGCGGTCAGTCGGTTCAAGTCCTGACGGACAACACTACCGCGATGTGGTATGTCAACAAGCAGGGAGGAGTGGGGTCGCTTTGTCGCTGCAGAGAGGCTCTGCGTCTCTGGTCCTGGGTTCAGGATCAGCAGATTTGTCTTATGGCAAATCATTTGGCCGGGGTTCTGAACGTTCGTGCAGACAGTCTCAGTCGGCAGTTCTCCGCCGACCATGAGTGGAGGCTTCATCCAGAGGTGGTTCGTCCCGTTTTACGGATGTGGGGAACCCCTCGGGTGGACCTGTTTGCCACTCACGAGAACGCTCACTGTCCGTCTTTCTGCAGTCTCCATTATCCGATGCAGGGAGCATTGGGGGACGCGTTTCAGTTGAGTTGGGGCACTCATCTTCTTTACGCGTTTCCTCCCATACCCTTGATTCCTCGGGTTCTGAGGAAGATTCACCAAGACCAGGCCCAAGTCATATTGATCACCCCGGATTGGCCAAGAAGGGTGTGGTATACAGATCTTCTCCACCTCTCCTCGTGCCCTCCGCTCCGTCTCCCTCTCAGGGCAGACCTCCTCTCGCAGTCGAAGGGGCAGGTTCTACACCCCCACCTCCAGAGCTTACACCTTCATGCCTGGAGATTGAACTGGGCAACCTGAATTCTTTTTCTCTCCCGCCAGATGTGGTAGATGTAATTTTGTCTGCCAGACGTCATTCCACCAAATCTATCTATTCCTATAGGTGGTCTAAATTTGTGTGTGGGGAGAAATCTATTGATCCTTTGAGGGCTCGTTTATCTGACATTCTTCAGTTTGCCCTTTCTCTTGCTCGGCAAGGTTTTGCTGTGGCCACTGTAAAGGGATATCTTTCAGCCTTGTCGGCATTCCTTTGTTTGCCGGATCAACCATCATTGTTCAAATCGCCTATTGTTTTACGATTTCCAAAGGGTCTTACAAACAAGTTTCCTCCTACTCCTTTTATTGTGCCTCAATGGAACTTAAATCTTGTCTTAACTTATCTGATGGGTTCTCCCTTCGAGCCCTTATACAAGTGTCCCTTGAGACTATTGTCTTTCAAAACGGTTTTTCTCATTGCGATCACCTCGGCATGGAGGGTAAGTGAGCTTCAAGCTCTGAGTTCAAAACCCCCGTTCTTGACCATTCATGCTGAAAGAATGGTTCTCAGGACCAGGGCTGCTTTTCTGCCTAAGGTGGTAACTCCTTTCCATCTGGGGCAGTCCATTACCCTTCCTACCTTCTATCCTCCCCCTCACCCTTCCAAGGAGGAGGAGCGGCTTCACCACTTGTACCCTAAGAGGACGGTGAGCTTCTACCTTGATGATAGGACTTAAGACTTTCGAGTGGACGACCAGCTCTTCGTGGGCTTTGTTGGCTGCAGGAAAGGCAGAGCGGTGCACAAGCGCACCCTTTTCAGATGGATTGCCTTGTGCATCAAGATATGCTACTCTTTGGCCAGAGGGTTTAAGGGCTCATTCTACTAGAGCTAAGTCTTCCACGTCTGCTTGGTCTAGAGGTGTTCCTGTGGAGGACATTTGTAGGGCGGCAATTTGGGCCTCCCTTCACACTTTTGCAAAGCATTACTGCTTGGATTCTGAGGTGAGGAGGGACGGAGATTTTGCTTGTTCCGTCCTTCAGGACTTTCTGGCAGATGTATCCATCAGAAGAACAAGTTACTTACCTTCGGTAACGCTTTTTCTGGTGGATACAGTATCTGCCTGTGGATTTCTCACTGACCCACCCGCCTCCCCGTTGTCCACCCTTGTATACCTACAATTCTAATGATGATGTTTCAAAATGTATTTGTTACTGTCAAAGGCATTGTGTTATTTATTTTGCCTTCCTATTTATTCTTCACACTGAATGTGTTGCATTGTATATTATGTACTGTGTATACTGTGTATATATTGCTGTCAGTCCGTCCGTGTGCCTCGAAGGCACGGGAAAAAGGGCGGAACTGACGTCATCACACCAACGAGGTCTTCTTATGGAGCCAGTGACGTCAGCGGAGTCGCGAGTGGAGCCGTGACTCTGTGACGTCGTCTTCGACCTCATCGGCGTGGACTGCTACAAAAGGTTCCGAATGTTGCTGGCGCAGGGGATATTCACAAGGTGAGGAATTCACAGGCAGATACTGTATCCACCAGAAAAAGCGTTACCGAAGGTAAGTAGCTTGTTCTTTATGTCTCTCAAACCAATTGTCTTTGTTCAAGTCAACAGTGGTTGTTATATTTATGAAGGGTTAGACAATTTCCCGCCACTTCCATATGTTATGATAAAATAGGACTTAAATTCAGTTTTGACGTTCCTGATGATTCTCCTTTCGAGCCCTAGCATAGTTGTCAGTTAAGATTACTTATCTTTAAGACTTTGTTTTTGATTGCTGCGACCTTGGCTCACATTAATGAGCTTTAGGCATTGAGTGTCCTACCATGCTTCACCTGCTTCCTTCTGGATAAGCTTGTCCTTCGCACTCAGGAGGCTTTCCTTCCTAAAGCTCCAAAAGAAACTCTCATATCTCCCCGGACCTTAGAGCTCTCAATTGGCTACCATTCGAGGCAAGAATTCAACTAAAAATTGCTTGTATGACGCACAAGGCCCTACACCACAATACCCCAAGTTATCTAACACAAAAACTGTCACTCTCATGTGGTAACAGATCCACCAGGAGCTTCAAGAATCTTCTTTCGAAACCACAAAGATTCGCCAATATAAAAACATACAACTGATCCTTCTCAGTAATGGCCCCTAGGATCTGGAATGCCCTACCCCCAGAAACGAGACATAACCCCTCTACTGCCTTTTTCAAAAAACAAGTGAAATCAATTCTCATGTCAAAGTTTACATGTAATATTTTATTTCCGGATTTTTAGTGACTACTTTGCATTTGATCTCTTGCAACAAGATGTGAAATATAATCTCAGGCTACGTTCCCTCTAACGTGCGCGCCTGAGCGCCCGCGCACCTTTAAGGCACCGAGCGCGCAGTGTCCCATGTGAAGCGCGCACACATTCTCGCCGCCGCCCGAATTTAAAACGCGAGCGGTGAAAAACTGCAATTTACCAGTTGCCTGAGGCCTTTGTGAAAGGATTCCTGTTAATCCCAGCGCCCGTCATGCGCTGCAATTAACAGGAATACTTTCACAAATGCCCACAATCAGCACCCAGCCGCGCTCTATTGAGAAAAGACATGCATCAAGTGGCCAGACTGGTTTTATTCACATCCAAATTCATCAGCCTGACTTTACAGAGTTTGCCAGTGATGCGCTTCTTTTGTTTTCTAGTCTTTCTTTGAACAGCATTGTTGTCTCCAGGTGGGAAAGTGTACCATTCCTGGAGGGACTGCAATACCTGGTTGATGGGTGGATTGGAAAACAAAATGTGTACCATGGCTCTGTGTTTATGGATGTGGTCTTTTTAAACCATACTGCTTACGTTATGTAAGGATATAAGCAATGGACTTTGAAACGGTTCCTTTCAGGGCCCTGTAGTCATATCCTTAACTTTTCAGGTAAAACCACTCGCTGATTTCTGAATAGTGAGTGAGAGATCATTAAGGTAACCATGTTGTTTCTGCTTACATTTCACATGATTTACTTAATCTTGCATTCCCTATGAGTGTTTGCTTTTACTTTTCTTTTTTTTTTAGGCAGCATATTACTCTTATCAAGTGCATAATTTGAATTGAGCCACATCCAAGTGTTTATAGCGGGCACAATTAGGTTGTAGCTGAAGGCAGTGCAAGTTTCTCTCAGTGGGGCTGTATGGTGTTCAGTGGGGGAGAGGATGTGGCACTATGGCCAGAGCTGTAGAATTTGGAACTGGGGAACTGGGTTCAGCCTTCATGACCAGTCCACCAGACCACTCTACTGAGGGAGCATATTCCCATGCTAGACCTTACAAGGCCCCACTAGACCTTAGTAGGCCTGATGTCTTAGCACAAGCAGGTGTATCCTAGTGGTGTCAATTGTGAGTTAACCTTGAAGGCCAGTCCACCACAATCCATACTGAAGTTCATCTCCAGTCTTGCAGGCAGCCCTACGAAGCAGCACACCCTAGAGCAACAGTGATCCAGTCACTGTGACTCTGTCACTGAGGTCACATGAACCTTGAGCAGGTTAGGGGGGTGCGAACGGTGTGACCGCACTGGGTACCTATTTCGGGTGGATGCGTAGTGTTTGCAAATCTATTATGGTTTAAAAAAAACTTGCTGCCTCCTTCCTGGCCTACAGCAATTTTCAGAAACAATAAAAGTGTCATGATAACTTCGTGATTAATGTTCTTCCTAGAGAGAGATCCCAGTTTTGTCTAGTGGAAGGGTTGACTCCTGGAAAGGTAGCACAGAGGGTTAATGTGCCTGCTGCAAAGAACATGTACCATGCAGATCACAAAGTGCACTGCTTTAATGGGTGGACCATGATGAATGGTCATTTAATGTCAGCTGTAGATGATGGATCCCTGAACAGTGTCATGTATGTGCATGTTTGCATTGTGCTGAGAGGATTACCAGGTAATTGTTCACGCAGCTCTCTGATGGATGTCACATGCGGTTTTTCTGAGTCCCCAGATGGATCATTCAGTCTGTGTGTTCTCTTTTGTACTGCCAGTCACCGGTGTATTCAACTGTGTAGCCTTGGACTGTGTCATGTATGTGCATGTAACTTGCATGATCGAGGTAACTATTAGCGGCGATACTACGTGTCTCTCGGTCCTCTTTCAAGTGCTTGCCGTCCTTGTTCCCCAGCAATCCCCCTCCCAGGGGCGGCAATCTGAGGGATAGCCCCAGGCGCCACAAGCTCTAGCTACGCCTCTGACCCTTTAAGCCTTTCATCCAGGGTCCATTTCACCTGTCTATTCATGCTCCCATCCGTCTGTCTTTTCATCTAATCCATCCATCCTTCCTTTACCATTCCGTTCATCCATCCATCATTTCACCCACCTTTTATCAATCACCCATCCTTTCACCCTTCCATCCAGGTTTCCATCCATCTATCCAAACATTCATCCTTCAATACATTCTTACGTGCACCCACCCATGCAAACATAACTTTATTCTTCCATCTCTCAAACCTTTCCTTTCAGCCCTCTCTTTCTCTTTCCCTCTATTTCCCTCATTCTTTCTCCATCTGTTATGGTTTCTACCCCGCATTTAGAAAAGAAATGCAGCAAGTTTTTATATAGTGTGAACTCAACCCAAAAGTATTGGAGCGCTTTACATGATTTATTATTATATATTTTTTTGTATGCATGGGGAGATTAATTGATTTGCCCAGAATAACAGGATGTTAGGCTGACCGAAACTAAAAACCCATCTCCTAAACTGACTGCTCGAGCATTAAGCCACAACCCCAACCACAAGAGCGGAAGCATTTTCAATATTATATACAACTTGATGCAAAAAACAACCATTGACAAAGACAATAGTCTTGGCTTCTTGTAGGTGTAATGTTTCTTGTATTATATATCTGGATGCAATGACAGAAGCAACAAAATATCAGTCGGGTGGCACACTATGCGATGCACATATTTTTAGCGTAATTGCTTTAAAGCCACACCCTTAATTGCATTGGTTACGCCCCTTTGAAAGATCCCCGAGTATTTTCATCCCACTCAGAGCCTTGGTCAACACGCGTGGTCAGGTTCTTGGCGCACATAGCCTTGGCTGCAGCGCACAGAGACCTTACTCTGCCGCACACAGAGGAAAATAATTAGAGGGAACATTGATCTCAGGGATATTATGTTTCTAAAAAGTGTGTATATAACCTGTAACATATATGGGGTAGCTACTTCTATGTATTAGATTCAATCATATACTTTCTACTATAATTGTATCTGCTCCTGACATCTTGCTTGTAAAGCGCAGTTATACCCGCAAGGTTCTTGTAGCGCTATATAAAACTCTTAAAATAAAACTTAAATAAATAAATAAATTGGTATCTCCATTCCAACTGAGGCAGTTTGTCATCTTGCCCCCCCCCCCCTTCTATCCACTGCCCCATGGAAACATGGAGAAAGAACAGCTACATAGGCTGTTCCTCCGCCTTGTGGTTAGTTATTACATTAACCACATGCAAGAGATCATGTTTGATGACCAGCTCTTTGTTGGTTACATGGGCAGCAGAACAGGCAAGGCAGTTCCAAAGAGAACACTTTCCCATTGAATGGTATTGGGCAATAAGATCTTCTACGCAGGGGTGAAGAAAGAACTGCCTGAGGGCATCCCAACCCATTCCACCAGGGCGAAGTCATCCATGGAGGCCTTTGCTAGAGGTGTGCCGGCAGTAGACATTTGCAAAGTGGGAACTTGGGCTTCCCACTAACCATTGCCGAGCACTATTGTTTGGATTCTGAAGTCAGGATAGATGGTCATTTTGCTCGCTCCGCCCTTCTGGATCTCCTTGTTTGAATTTCTTTTAGGCCCACCTATTAAGGGAAATATTGCTTGGTAATCGATTCAAAGGTGAGTAATCGGAAGGTGCAAGTATCCATCAGAAGAAAACGTTAATTGCCTTCAGTAGCACTCTTTTTGGTCAATACTCTTTATCTACCTGCAGATTCCTTACCAATCCCCTGTCCTTGATAAAATGTATAGGCCTTATAATAAGATGCCAGGTGAGTTTGTTGCACTGCACCAGTTCAATATAGACATTATTCTTTTCCCCGCCTTGAGAAATGCAGTTTAAAAACAGATATGAACTGTCATTGAGGCATAGGTGGAGGGCAGATGGGGAGCCATATGGCTCTAGTGACAAGTGACATCACCACTCTCCACTTCAGGTGTTGAGATGTATTCAGTACTTCATACCTGTGCTGGAGAGATGTGTCCGAAGTTTCTGGATCCAGACTGGCTCTTGGGCATTTCAAAGGGGAGGAATGTGCAGGTAGATAGAATATCCACCAGAGAGATCATTAGTAAAGGTAAGTCACTTTTTCCTCTGTTTCTGTTGTGCCTCTTCATCCATTGGTCTGCGCAGTGGTAATTCACATGTTGCTTCCTTCCACCACAGCAGATGGCATGGGGCAATGGAACAGCCCGCGCCCGTCATTGGCTGTTGTCACTGTGATTAACTACGTATTGCGTGTGCACATCCTCCTAAAAGTAGTTCAATTCATTTGGAAGGACTGGTGGGAAAATCGCCATTTATTTTGGTCGAGCTAATGTTTGGCTTTTACTTTTTGCAAGGAGGGCAACGAGGGATCAGAATGTAGCCCTGGTGATTGGCAATTCAGGGAGGCCCTGGCCTGACAGTTCTGGTGGGACTGTTATCATTGGAGCAGGGTCAAAACTGATTTGCATATGGCTGGGTCAAAAAAGAGTGGCATGGTGGGTGAAAAACAATTGATTGGGATTCGGACCTAGCGATTACCAGTGGCTGAAATTATTTCAAGCATTCAATCCATCACCTTGTTGTTGTTACAGTTCAATACTTTCTAAGGCATTGGATCATTCATAGATTCGCATGCTTGAAAACTTCCCTATCACCTGCCTGGGAGCCTTCAGTAGCCAATGTTTTATAGCATGGTATCTGTATACAGAACAAACTTGGAAAAGCCATAAACAACATCAAACCATCAGCCTCCTTTTATGACCTGAAGTCTGACCAGATAGAGAGGCAGGCACTCATGTCTACTGTCTTCAGAGACTCCAACTGCCAGATTTTTCACTGCACGTCAGTGAAAAGGGAACTCTCAAAGACTCTGCTCTAGTCACACACACACACACTCACACAAATAGCTATATAGATAGATCTATAGGTATATATTGTTATATAGATGTTTCATCAAAACTTTACTCTAGCTGGATTTGTTTTCTTCATATTGCTGTTGCTCGCAAGTCTGCAAGAAACACACTTGTCATGAAGTGCAACAGGGAAAGGAAGATTTGCAGAGATGATAAGCATACCCTCTGTATTATCTGTTTACTCCTGCATCATGATTTAAGGCACTGCAATATCAGCCTGAAAATGTCAAAAAGACTCTGAGAGATGGAGACAGTCATTTAATATTTTTGCTTCTCGATGAAAACTATGATGACAACAATTCAAATAGGGTTTATAGTGGTAATGACTTGAAAGCCGATTTAGACAGCCAATGATGGTAAGGATAGAGAAAATGATGGGGAAAAGGGCATACTAGAGAGCCAGAATGGGATTAATAAGTTGCTCAAGATAATTAGTGTCCTCTATCGGAGGCTATGGATTCGCACTTTGATGTCATCGGAAAACACCATACGGTTATCAAAAGAGTGCCTGCATCTTCTGCTGAGAAATCATATTTATTTTTCTCCTTCAAAGAGAGAGCTAGAAGATTGAAAAGGGTTATTCCTATTTTCGATCAACTGTGGGAGGAAGATCTCATCATGAGAAATCCTACTTGTAGGCAACTGGATTACTGTTTGAAGGGTTGAAACCCACTTAAAGCAGCAATCACAATTCTTCTCAGGGTGAAATCACAAACAACCCTAAATTAACCTGTGCTCAACCCTCGGGTAGCTTGCCACGTAGCAGTCAGGCTTAACTCAGAGGCAATATGTATTTGTGCAACTCTTCAAACAGTAACACAGTGAAAACACACAATAGAAAAGAACCCACACCAGTGTAGTAGAACCAGAGATATGTAAGTTTTAAGATTTCAGTAAAAATAGCACCAAAAAGCACGAAGCACCAATTGTGTATATCTGGTAGCGCCAAAGCGATGCGGCGATGCTGCGGTGCGAGATCCTGCGTCATGGTTGAGTATCCCATCGACCAGTGCTTGCTGAGCGAAATTCGGCATCGAGGATGCTTCAGTTCCAAGGAGGTGCGAGGCTGTGATGCCTAGTCCGGCATCATTGCCAAGGCTGCCGTCGCCGAGGGATGTGAGGGTCTGCGCTGAGAATGCGTCTCGCTACGGCAGTTCAGATGAGGTGGCGGGCTGAGGTGTAATACAGGTCTTTGCGACTAAACTGATCCACGCAGCAGTGGCAAAGCATCGGTTCAGCTCGGGGTTGTGCCACACAGCAGAGGAGCTGCATCAGTTCCCCTGGATCCACAGAGGCTGGCAGAGCAACTTAGGCCCACTTCCAAGTGTCCAGGGCTGGGGTGGCACCACTTGAGAGGGTAGACTGACAGATGGCAGAGTTCAGATGCTGGGTTCAAGGTTGTGGGTCCCTTCTGTCCATGAGGCTGTAGTCAGGAGGCCAGCCAACTAGCCCTTGGAGTCACTCTGGGGGCCTGGGTTCAACAAACACAGGTCCATTCCTTATCACCCAGGCAAGAGGGCAGCAGGTCAGCACGGCAAGGCAGCAGTCTAGGAAGACAGTAGTCCAACAGGCCAGCAGTCCTGCAGAGTGGCAGTACTGAAGCAGCACAGCATTCCTTCTTCCTGGCAGAGTACCCACAAGTCCAGAAGTGTACTGAAAAGGTTGTGTCAAATATTTATACCTGGTGCCCTTACTCTGGAAGGTGGAAGAATCTACTAAAGGTTTCCCTTTGAAGTCCCCGGGCATCCTGCCTTCCCTGTCCTAGCTATAGACTGACTACAGGTGGTTTGCATACCTTTGTGTGGAGGCAGGACCCAGACTATTCAAGTGTAAGTAGGGCTGTGCCCAACTCCGACCTCCCATTCTGCCTGTGATGGCCCATCCAGGCACACCTAAGCTCTCTATTGTGTGTGGCTATGCAGAAGGAATACACAAAGCCCAACTGTCAGTTACACCGAGTCATGAGGCCCAGAGCCAGGCTACAGGCACTGTTGGAACTGGTATTTTCTGGTTGGCTGGGGCGGTGCCCAAGCCAAGCAGAACCTAACACTCCTGTCAGGATTAGGTGATTAGTAAGTACACTCACTATCTAACCTGCACTCACCTTTGAGTAGCTTGGCACTGAACAGTCAGGCTTATCACAGAGGCAATGTGTAAAACATTGACACAACACTCTCACACAATAAATACACTGAGCGTCACAAAAGAGACTTCACATGAGGTGTATATAAATAAAGGTGGTATCCAACACACACATTGACTAACACAATATGAACATCATGTATTTCTGAGCATAAATCCCACTTTGAAATATTACTAGCAGTACTAGGCCAAACAGTATTAAAATTACATCAGTAATATGCACACTTGGGAAAAATCCTATTTTACCCCAGCACCCAGGCAAAATAAATCAATTAAAATTCACACATTTCTAGGGTGCACCCCAGGTCACAATGATATCAGGAATGTGTACACACAGGAATTTATAACACTTTTCAGCAGCACTGTGCGCCTATGCCTCAAGGATAACGAAAGATGATGAAACACATAAGTAAAGCAACACTGCTGCACGGTGCAAGTATTAACAGTCTGTTCTCACGCAGCACACTCTCCCACACCCACAGCACCATAGTGCGCTGCAGAGGATACCGGCAAGTCCATATGGAACACAAATGCACTCGGCACCATAACGCAGTGCACATTACGTCCACCTGGTCAGTTGATAATATGAATGTGGACCATCCACATATCCCATCCACACCGCTCAGTTACCCCTCCCTCCCCCACTCTGCCCACAGGTTAGAGTCAACAACCCCCAACCCTTACTTTACCGGCTTAAGGCTGGAGTCACACTTAGTCAGAGACCCAGGGGAGAAGGCTGGAGTAACTATCAGGGTAACTAGCTAACAGTCTACAAATGGGGGGTTGGCCACTACTCTGGAAGTTCACCCACTTTATGCGGAGCAGAAACGGCTAGAGGCTGTCCCAGTTCAATCAAGAGATCTCTCAATTTGCCTTCCGCCACCAGTCCAGTTCTGTGAAGCACAGGAGGAGAGGTGTGGCGCAGCACCCAGAGCAGCTGACTTTGGAGCCCGGGGCTCACTGTTTGATCAAATGCACACACATAGGCCTGCAATGGCAGGCTTGAGACATGGTTATAAACACCAGCTGAGCACAACTTCCTAATGTGTAGGCAGGGCGCGCGCACCTTCAAATGCATTACAGTGTGAAAGTGCCCAGATCCTAAGTCCACAAAAGAAGAATCCGCAAAACCCACAAGGAAAAAGCAAATAGTTTAGGGGAAAACTACCTCAAGAGTATGAGGTCTAACAGGCACTAAATGGCTAAGGCAAAATTGTAATTTAAAATCCAACTTTACTATAAGAGTGGATTTTTCATTACAATTCCAAAGACACCAAACATGAACTGGTTATCTGTTCCCATTTGGAAATCAGCTTATCTAATGTAATAAATAAGGTAACTTCAATGTTATCCTATGAGAAAGGTAGGCCTTGTAGAAGTGAAAAACTAATTTAAAGAGTTTTTCACTACCAGGACATGTAAAATTTTAAATTACATGTCCTACTTTTTAAATGTGTTGCACCCTGCCTGTGGGCTGTTTAGGGCCTGCCCCAGGAGTGAATTATGGGAATCAAAGAGGAAGGTTTGAGCCTAGCAAAAGGTGTATTTTACCAATTCCTAATGGAAGCTTACAAACTGCACACACAGGCTGCAATTGCAGGCCTGAGGCATGTTTCCAGGGGCTACTTAAGTGGTGGCAAAATCAGTGCTGCAGGCCCACTAGTACCATTTAATTTAAAGGCCCTAGATACATGTCCTACCTCTTTACTATAGACTTCTAAGTAAATTAAATATGTCAACTGGGAATAAGCCTATGTTTCCATGTTTTAAGAAATGATCACATGCACCTTAGCACTGGTTAGCAGTGGTAAGGACAGCAAAAATTAAATCATCAAAAAATGGTGAAGGAAGGCAAAAGGTTTGGAGGAAGACCACCC
Organism: Triturus cristatus; assembly: GCF_964204655.1. Taxonomy (NCBI): domain Eukaryota; kingdom Metazoa; phylum Chordata; class Amphibia; order Caudata; family Salamandridae; genus Triturus; species Triturus cristatus. Next base: position 965,829,086 of record NC_140579.1, on the reverse strand, counting down.
TAAGGCAGACTTGAACAACACTGATACTATTTCACCAAGCAATTCAAATACTGATAAGAAATACAAGGTTATTTACTATTCACCGGCTTGTCTCACTAATCAAGTGAAGGCTAAATCATTGATATCCGCAACTGCTCAAAATGGACTCAATGAATCCCTCCACATTCTGCACAGACAATTGGGTTTAGAAATCATAAAAACAGGTTACACTTTAGAACTTCTCCAGCTTCCTCTGTATCATCCTCTAGTGGAAGAGATTTACAACCATCTTCAAGAATTAAAAGAGGAAATAATTTTTCTTAACAAGGTTGTTATAGAGTTTGTGTCATAAGATCAAAAGCAGAAGATCTAATTCCAGATTTTTTTGCTATACAGAAAGGTTCAGGAGAGGGAGGTCCAAGTTTAGATTAGAGAAAAATAAACAATCATCTAAAGAAGCAAGGTATCAGGCTGCCTACTTTCCAAGCACCCCACCCCTCCCGCGTTCATACAGGAAACGATCTGGCATCAGTCGACCGAGAGGACGCCTATTTCAGTATGCGATTCATCAAAATCACAGATGTCAGCGCTTCAGGGTGGACTGTGTGCATTATCAGTTCAGAGTTCTCCCATTTGCCCTGAAATCAATGGCATGTATTTTTTACGATTGTACAACTCCAGTAGCAGCTTTGTTAAGGTGGCAAGGCTGGTCCATCTACCATAATCTGGACGATTGGCTCATCAAGGCTCCCTCTTATGTTCCAGCGTCAGCAGTGGTACAACACACAGCACCCAGTGATTAATTTGAGCCTGGTCCCGGTGCTCAGCACCAGCACTTTTCATGAGCACCAGTATAGGACACATTAATTTACGGGGAGAGTAAGTGATTTGCCCAGAATCACAGGATGTTGAGCCGAAGCCGAGTCTCGAACCTGGATCCCCAGCGCCAAAGTTCACAGCTCCGGCCATTACGCCACATCCTCTTCCCACTTTCATGTTAGTACTTGGTTCTGTTCTAGGCAGCACTAACAGTATAAATGGACTGGTGCAAGCTGCCCCCTGATGAGAGCCCCCGCACTTGTTTTTTTTACAAATTATCCACTGACAGCACCTCTCTCCTTTCTTCTCTAGGATGGGCAATAAATGCAAGGGAATCAGTTCTCTATTTTTTCTATGGCCAAACATCAGCACTTTTGTTATGACAGTATATCTGACAACAGAAAGAGGTGTGTTTCTTCAAGAGAGGGGAGAAAGGCCCCTATCCCTTACTCGCCAGGTATTAAGCGTTGGTCAAAAGGTGCTGGTTCTTGCCCGATGACAGGGGGAGACCCCTATCCCAGAACACTGAACCGAACCGAATAGAACGCTCGTATCAGGCATTAGCCAAGACTTGAGAATCCTACATTAATTTACCTAGCACATCGTTGAAACTTCTTATTACAGAAACACCCGCCCTGAAGAAGCCCCAGGCCTATAGGCCATGTAGGGGGCGAAACACGTGTTGGCTGTGCCACCTCTTTTTCTCATCCTTCATACCCACTCCTATGTGAGAGTGCAAATAAAGGACTTGTTCACCTCTGGATCAACTTGTTTTGAATTGGAATTTGTTCCTCCAAGAATTAAAATATATCAATCTTGCCTAGACAAACCATGAGAAAGAGGTGTGTTAACTTCCAGTAAATAGTGTCCCATATTCAGTCACGGAACAGGGTAACTGTAAGGAAATTGAAAGTGCTGCTAGGATGCATGTCGTAATGTTCCTCAATAACTTCTAGAGATGACACCTCTTCAAACACAATTAAATATGCAGTGGTGCCAAAAGAAGGAAATTGAAATGTAATACATATAAAATTGATGAAAAAGTCGCATGGTGGGTAGAGAGGGGCAACCTTTATAAAAAGTCTGTTATTAGTGTCCACAAAGCTTCATCTCAATTTGACAACAAGTGTTTCACAAATAGTTTGAAGAGTGCATTTGAGTGGTGCATGTGCCCCTGGAAAATGGTTTCAGTTTGAATCCATACTTCACATCAACCTTTTAGAACTTAGGGAGAGATATAGGCCCTCAGGACTTTTCATCTTCAGGTTCAGAACTTTCAGTTGCTTTTTCGTATGGACATCACTACAACAATGCACTACATCTCCGAGGGGGTGATGAAGGGGTTAACAAGTCCTCTCCTCTTTCCATGAGGAGCTCAGAGTCTGTGGTTATGGGCACTGTAGAACAGAGTAGACCATTATGTGGAACTTGTAATCCAAGGCAAAAATAACAAAGTCCAGAGATCCTGATTCTGGATATTGATTCCAATGTGGTTAAGTGATGGTGGAGAAACTATGCTTGAGACTCTAGTCCTTTCCAGCCTCGTATTGCTAAATGTAACATGAAGTATTTGAGCATTTGTTCCTCCCTTGAAGGTTGTCAATTACATCCAGTAGGATGATTCATTTTTTAAGGCAAAGAACGACTGTCATATGATGTTTGTATAAGAAAAATTGCTTTTTTTTGGCATCAGCATTTTTAACATTCCATCATACCAAGTTTTGCTCTTTTTAGGAGAGCAACAGCCGACACGTATTTCGCCCTTAGTGGCCAGTTTGGCCAGGGCTTTCTCAAGGCTAAAGTCATACGGTGGTCATTAAGGCAATAGAAAGATGTGCAGTCCACAATAATTTAAAACCAGCAAATTATACAGTTGTGGCTGTCGAACGAGGCAGCACGGTCACGGGATAATCCCAGTTGAAAATTATCCTTGTGATGTACGTGGAACTTGTACCTGGAATACGTATGCTGGTTCTTTATGTCGTCAAATTACAGAGACTCATGAGAGGCAGTTGAATCTCATCTTCTATCAATGAGGGACACTGGATTGGGACATGTTCCGAATCCATCGAAATCACAGGTGTCACCACTATGCAAGCAGGGGTCCCTGTACAGGGGTCAAGGGATAAGCGGTAGTGTTTTCCTCCAGTCCGCTTAGTTCTCGTAGTTCTTTGCAAATAAGAAGGGAGTCCTGCAGGGCAATTCTGATGCCTAGTGTGGTTGAGACAGCTCTGGTTTTTAGAACTGTGGAACATGTCAATACAAACTCCAGTGCAGTTTAAGCCGAATCTGCTCCTGTTGACATGGGACAATGCCCAGATTCTACACCATGGTCCTCGCTACCTGTAGCTAACTACTTGGCTCTTCAAGACTTAGAATTTGGTACTTTAGATTTGAATCTTTTTATTGTTTATAGGACAAAACAAGATGCAAGGCAACATGTAGCCCAAATTGTGGGCCAAAGATATTTACAGTGTTATGTAACACATCGTAAAGAAAACAGGAGAACCACCACCCAGCCTCAAAATGTCCCCCTTATACCCCGCCCTCACCCTGTCGGCATCAAAAGAAATAAAAATTCTTATGGCCTGGGATGTATCAATGTGTAAAGAGTTGGGCCTGGGCTTGTTGCAGCGCAGGGAGTCGAAGCAGTCGCAGGTATGTGGGGCAGGTTAGCTCGCGGAATTCTGAGCATAGCAGGGCTATAAAGGGATGCCACAAGTCAGCAAAGGTGGCCCCGTCTCCCTAGAGCGAGAGATAAATGTGCTCCATACCAAGCACATACCACAGCCTGTGCAGCCACCCTTGTAATGTGGGAGTTCTGTTCATACCCCGGTGGGATAATATATTCTGTAGTGCCGCCCCCAGAGCTATTCCCATCTGCCTACCCCTACGAGATTTAAGGGGAAATGTAAGCCTGTCAGAAGGGTCCAGGATAACATACCGAGAAGCGTAATATTGTAGTGTCGAAATGTTTGTCAATCTCCTCTAGGATCTGTTCCCAGTACTGTGTGAGAGCAGGGCAGTCCCATAACAGGTGTAGCAATGTACCCTTCTCCCCACAACCCCTCCAACATCACGGGGAATGGCTAGGGTCACACCTATGAAGTCTGGGGGGGTGAGATACCAGTATGTCGCAATCTTAGCAGCGGACTCTTACTAGAGGTATTGCACGCTGCATGTCAGGCCCTGTAAAAAATGTCACTCCATTCTTTGGGGGATAGTGTCCGTCCCAGTTCCGTCTCTCATCTCCTCTGACCATTAGATTTTGACTGCTGTTCCGGGGGAGGGGGGGATTTGGGGGGTAGCATGTGGTAGAGCTCCGTGATGAGCTGTTGGTTCGACTGTTTGGAGAGGAGCCACCTCTCGTACGGGGTGAGCCTCCTCTCCGCTCCCTTGCGTATCTGAGGCTGCATTATCCAGTGGCGTATCTGCTGATAGTGATAATGTTCGGTTTCAGGTATTGCAAAATCCGATCGGAAATCTTCAAAAGAGAGAGGGCCCTCAGTGTCAAACAATTGGCCTATCGATCTGTGTCCCTCCCTACCCCAGTATCTAAAGGCCACCACGTCCAGGCCCGGGGCTAAGTCAGGGTTTTTAGTGATAGGGGTGAGCGATGATGGGAAAGTGGTGAGGCCGTGTGTAGCAGTTGGGTCCCACGTCCTTAGGGTGGCCCGTATAATTGGCGATCCATAGAGTCCCGGACGGTCGGGAGTCTCTGCGAAGAGAGGAAATCTTCCACAGAGACTGGCCATCTAGTGCCTGCTCCATGAATAACCAATGTATCTCAAATTCCGCTGGGCCCACAGCAACAATGGACGCAGCTGGGTAGCCCTATAGTAGCGAACCAAAAGAGGGATCCCCAAGCTTCCCTCCCCAGGGGGCCGAAAGCTCAAATCCCTACTCATCCTAGATTTTTGGTCCTCCCAAAGGAGAGGAACTCTTTATGAAGCTGCTTCAACATACAGAGACGGGGTTCCATGTGCAGGGTTTGAAATGAATATAAGATTTTACGTAGTACGCACATCTTGAGGGCTGCCACCCTACCCAGCCAGGAAAGGCTAAATGGCCGCCAGCGATGCAAATCACGGCGAACATGAGCCAGCAAGTGAGTGTAATTCACAGAGACAGTTTCTGAGGTGGATACCATCAGTTTGATACCTAGGTAGGGTATAGCCCTCTGATACCACCAGATAGGGCAGGCCTGATTAATGATGGCAACAGTCTGTGGGCTCAAGGAGAATCCTAGGGCTTGCGATTTGGTCACGTTAACTCGAAAGCCTGAAACGGGCGAAAATGATTCTGGCTGAGCAAGGAAAGCTGGTACCGACGTCGTAGGGGTTTCCAGCATAGCGATTACATTGTCCACGTACAAGCTAATGGTGTGGCGTTCGGCCCCAAACTAAACCCCTGTAACCTGCTGATCATCCCGCACCCTTTGCGCCAACGGCTCCATGTACAAAGCGAACAGCAATGGGGAAAGCGGACAGCCCTGTTTCGTGCCTCTTGTTATTGGGAAAGAATTGGACTTGAAGTTATTTATCCAGACCGTGGCCAAGGGATGGCTTTAGCTGCTGAATACCCATCTACGGAATCGTCTCCCCACCACAAAGCGCTCCAGTGTGGCCTCCAGGAAGGGCCAGTGCACCCTGCCAAACGCCTTTTCCACATCAACAGACAGCACCGCCCGCTCCACTGACTGGCGATGTGCCTTATCTAGGAGGTGGAGTAGCCTCTTAGTGTTGTCGCTACATTGCTTAGACGCCACAAAACCGGCCGGTTCGGGGTCTATTAATCCCGGCATTCACCACCCTAATCTGGCTGCCAAGATCCCAGTGAATATCTTAAGATCACTATTCAGCAGGGATATAGGCCTGTAGGAAGCACAATATCGACTATCCTTGCCTGGCTTGGGGATGACGAAGACCGACGCTAGAAGCATCGTGGGCGGTATCTCAGAGGTATCTCGATAGCATTAAAGAGTCAGGTCAGTACCGGACCCAAAATTGAGCAGAATGTTTTATAAAAAATAGTGGTTAACTCGTCCGGGCCTGGAGATTTAAGGAGCTTGAACCAAGCTATGGCTGATATGACCTCTTCGACCCGGATAGGACTGTCAAGAGAGGAAGTCTGATCCGTTGTTAAGCGAGAGTGTTTTATCCTTTGAAGGTATGTGTGGGAGTTCTACTCTGGGTTTTGTTGCGCTGAGTATAGCTCTGCATAGAAATCTCTGAACGCGCGGGATATCGCCGCTTCTTGCGTGCATTCGGCGCTCTGGGTATCGCAGACCATTTGAACTGTTGCCGCCTGGCTCTGAGCGCAAAGCTTGTGAGCCAGCCGATGGCCACATCTATCCCCCGTATAGAACAGGTGTTTCAGGCGCAGGGCAGCGTACTCCACTCCATCCAGGACTAAGCCAGCTTATTGGGTTCGCGCTGCATCGAACTGTCTCCATACCCGTGGGACTCCAGTGTGTTTATGTATCCCTTCTAGTTCCAGGACCCGCTTGGAAAGCTCCTCTCTCTTCTCCCTGCGCACCCTGTTGTCCTCTGAGGACGTGGCGATCAGATCGCCCCTTACCACTAGTTTAAGTGTTTCCCATAGGACACTATAGAGGTGTCCTGGGTATGATTGATAGATAAAAGTCCTCAAGCGTCTTAGTTAAGCGTGTGACAACCTTGTGGCAGTGAAGTAGAGTGTCCCTAAGCCTCTAAGAATATGATGGCCGAGGTGTGGGAGGAAGTGACAATGATTTAGTGATTGCTGCATGGTCATACAACGTCCTTGGTTCTATGGATAAGGCTTGTGCCGAGGAGGGAAGGGACTGAGACCCAAGAAAGTAGTCTAGTCTGGCACATGTCTTGTGAGCGTGGGAGTAGAAGGTGTAATCGGCTGTGCCCGGATGAAAATGGCACCAGATATCTACTAGCCCCAGGTCGTGTAGCCACCTTTGTCCATCCGCAGAAAAGCCCCAGATTGGCCCTGTCTCTGAGCTGAGCGGTCTAGGTGGCTGTCCAACACTATGTTCAGGTCCCCTCCTATAAGTACTTGCCGGTCTAGGGAGGATGTTAAATCCTCCTCCATGCCCTTCATTGTAGGTAGGCTCTCCGCCCGTGACGTTGCTGATTTGATCTCATGTACTTAACCGTTCTGTCCTTTCTGCCCTAAGGGGGCTGCCATGACTTTGCAGTGCTGCTATCATCTGAGGAAGCACAACCCTAGATAATATATCCGCACTCCGTGTGAACCTCATAGCCAATCAGTGCACCCCTCAGGCCTCGGCCCTGTTCGTCGCTATCTTGCAGTCCAGATACGGCTCTCGTGTCTTGGGGCAAATTAGAGCATGGTCCATCCCCAGGTCAGGCCCTGATCAACCACGTCTGCCAATGCATCTCGATGCGGGGGAGGGCCCCACCATCTGGGGGCGGCTAGCAATCAATGCCGACCTCAGGGCCCCAGCTCGGTAGCTCCTCCAGTCTGGGTCCAGTGCTTAGCCAGGGGACGGCCAGGAGATGTGAGTAATGCCTGTTGTACCCACCGTCGCTCCCTAGTGCCCTGCGCCCTGTATGGAGCGCCGTGGGAAGGGGGGGGGGGGGGGGTCGGAGCTGCACTTTTGTCAGGGTGTCTGTTGGCAAGGTGCTCTGCTGTTATCCTTCTTTGCCTCCGTGTCCGGCCACAAAGCTCCACTCCAGTCCCCCACCCAGGCCCTGGTGTCCAAGGGCCTACTCCCACTACAGCAGATCTATTTTCTGGAATAAGTCTAAAAGACACATGCTATGTAGCAACATAGAAGCAGATTTATATCTTTCTGTGCCAAGCATTACTCTATCAAAAAAGTCTAGGGCTGAGACATTGGTAAGACAGTTCTATGCAGTTTATATGCATGCGTGAACCTTATTCCCGCCTTCCGCTACATATATTAGAATGAAACTTGACTAAGGATTTTTTCTGCCGTTCGTTTTACTTGATTATCGTCCACTTTTGACAAAGGCTTTTATGCAACCTTACTCCACAGTCTTTTAAGAATTGGTATTTGCAAAAATGCACTCAAATGGTTTGGGGCTTTGCTCTATTCATGTTCTCAAAGGGTCAGCCTATCCCCATTTATGGCCCAAACCTCCTCGATCAAATGTGTCCGACAGGGCTCTTAAACCATTAATTACAAAGGAGCCGCATGCCGATGTGCGTCCTCAAATCAAGCAACAGAGTAGTGATAGTCTTGATGTTATGTGGAGATGGATGAAATAAGGGCATATTGCTATTCACCAGTAGCCCGATCGTCTGAATTAGTGCTGTCTTGTAAATATGTGAGAATGTTACTACGGTTGGTGGTGTGTTTTTGTCTGGGTACTTTGTCTGTTGGTCTGTGCATATTTGTGCCGGAATGTCTGTGGAATTTGGTATGTTTGCATACATTAGGTTGTTTGCTATACTGCTGCATGTCAGCATGGATATATGGTGTGTATGTGTGTGTACGTGTGTCTTTCTGGATGTCTGCATATTATTTTGGTTTGCTAATGCTTGTTAATAGTGAATTTTTCAATAGAATAGATTTTCTCACTTGTCTTTAAGTACTTCTGTTCAGATCAATAAATGTCCAAATCACTCCTTACTAAATTCCAGTTGCTGCATTTTAGCGTTAATGTTTTTGTCTCTCGTCACTGTATCCCTTAGTGGCATCGAATGCCAACAACCCAAGAGACGGATGGTTTTCAAGTGAAGAGGCCAGGAGACTTTAATGTAAAATGCACTCTTCTTCTAATGCTGGATCATCAGGTAAGCAAAAAATTCACTGCACTTTCACAACAACGAATTGCGCTATAGAATATGAAGAATTGACTTTCCAGACACTTATTTCCAAAATGTAATAATGTAAGCTGTGAAGCCCAATCTCACTTTATATGGGTTGGTGAAATTACCTCGGGGTTGAAAGTGATATTGGTGGTGCCTTACTGTCCCACAGTTCTGTTCTCACAGCGGAGTTAGTCTGGCGAAAGTTTTTCATAGGGGCCCTCAAAGGAGTTGGGGGGTATTCTCCAGAACGTATAATAATTAAGACAAAGACATCATTTTGAACGAAGCGCCTCTTCCTAGCAGAGAGAGGGATGTTCTTGCTCAGTGTTGGAAAACTCTCTGAACAACCCTTCGAAGTACCTTGCATCAGGCGTTAGATTAACGCATTTTAATGTTCGTGCCCGCATCACTGCATTAAAATGCATAAATCATGCATTCATAGCTCTCATACATGCTCTGGGGCTCATGCAGCGCTCCAAAAACAGGCTTGTACGCATCACTTAATGTCTGCACTGCCACACAGGAATTCATGCAGCCAGAGCCAGGCCTGGAGTACACGTTGTTATGGTTTTCTGGCAGTGGGATACATTGTTTGTTTCCCTTCTGCGAACACAGATTGTGCTCCCTCTGTCAGCCCCACCTGCCTTTCTAAGACCCACGTGCAGTTACTTGATCTTCGGCCCGGGCGCGGCTTTTAAATTAAAAGTCATTGAGTGGTGCTATGCTTCCTCTGGTCTTTGTCTGGAGCAGATGGCCTCCGAGCATGAAAAAGGCAATGCAATGTGTGTTGTTCACATAGAAAGTTTTAAATATCTAGCGCCACTACCTCAGTAAACCTTTCCTGAGCATTGAGAAGAGACCTGCCAGACTCTCCATCCTTTCAAAATAAGCTTTGAACAGCCGCCTCTGCTGCAGCCCATTGCCCCCCTGCCCAGCCTGGTTGAAACACTTCCACGATTCGTCGCAGCTCAAGAGAAAGAAAGTAGGAGAAGCGCACGAAGCATGAGGATTGTTAGGCAGCAGCATCACCAGTGGCGGTGCGTACATTAGGGCGCTGGGGCATTACCCACAAGCCGTGCCCGCAGCTCCCTCGGCGGCTCTGTCTGAACTGACAATGCATGTCGGTCAGCATGACGCCGGACCGCCCACCCCCTTCAGAGTTTGAAGGGGGAGGGCGGTCCGGCGTCATGCTGACTGGCATGCATTGTCAGACCAGTGGGTGGCGCGGAGCGCACAGTAGGCAGCAGCCCAAGTGTGCATGTTGGGTTTAGATCGGAGAATTTTTCCGACCAGCCCAGTCATGCGCACTAGTGTTTGCTCTGGCTGGCGGCTGCGCATTAGGAGAGCGATGGTTGATAAACGCTGCAACCCTCAGTCTCCTAATGGGCGGGCGGGCGGCGAGTATCCCTGCTAAGCGAATGCTGGTGCTGCTGGAGCAGTGTCAGTATTGGCGGAGAGGGGTTGCAGCCAGTGACGCGGCTGTTCCATTTATGAAGAAGATGGAAGCGCCAATGCAGGACCCTGGCCCAGGACACGGTCAGGTAAGTTTTCTTTTTATTTCATATTAAACTCCCCCCCGGCCCCTACCCCCGCGCGACCCCCCCCCCCACGAGTATTGCAACTGAGCCGTGTTTGTGCGTGTGGGATGCATAATCAAAATCGCAGTGAAGCTAATTCGATCCATGTTGTCTTTTGATCTACGTATTGCCTGACATCAGCAGCTAAGCTTTAATATACCTTTGAAGGTATTATTAGATTCAAGGTAATGCTAGGAAGATAAGGGCCCTGGACTCAGGTACACTTCTGACCGGCATAGTGTACGGAAGTGATGGACACACTGAATGACATAGAAAGCGGGGCCCAGAATAACCTAACGACCCAACACAGCTAACAAGAAAATTGTTGGCATGCTGAAACACTGTAACACTGGACAACCTGGGTCTAGTGCTGAGTCAACAAAGATAAACAAAAGGCATATCTACTAGTTCCGACATCTCTAGTTAGAGAAGAACCCTTTAGGGAACAGAACCCATCAATCACCGAGGAGTCAGTGTGTTGTCATCATCTGGGTCTGTTTCTCTTGATACACCGCACCAGGTCTAGATGGAACGACCTGATCGCGAGTAAAGAGAGGTGGCATACAAGGGTTGTAATCAGATCTCCACCAGATATGACGAAAAGGTGAATTCTCCTTCGCGTGAGAGGGGTTCAAAAAAGTGCAGCACTAAATCAAAAAAGTGTAAATAAAAATGGCTAGAGAAACTCAAAAGTACTTTAATCGATAGAGTACCTCTGCCAAAATTAAAAAGCAAAATGGCAATTTAGCATAAATACATCGTCATTATGCTCATTGTCCATAGTATCTGGTCGACATGTTTCTGCCCACTGGGATCTAAATAGTATCAAGGGCATTCATCAGGACCTCAATTTTGCTGCTACTATGAAAAAGTGAAAGTGTAAAAATATTTATTGTATTACAGACATTCCTACCACCGGTTGAACTCCGTGGATGTCAAAACCGGGTACCTAGGAAAGTGGAAAAACATAGATAAGGAAATGCGAAGAGCTATCAATGTTAACATGACCAGCAGACAACAGTATAAATATACCGTCATAAAAAACACAAATTAGTGTTGGTTCCATCCAATAGTGTATTAGATTGCACTTACCCTACAATTCTGGGTGATACCCTCACCTCAACCTGGTTTCTACTCAGGGAAGGGGGCCCCGCTCTGATAAAGGGGAGAAGAAAAAAGAAACAAGGCTGTTGAAAAACATGCCTAAATCTTTAAGCTCCCCATCATAAATGACTAAAAAGTATAAAGTTTATCCATGTCTCTAAAAAATAAGTGGAGGCACAAAGCATGGCAGTGATGTCCTTATAAGGGTAAATTACCCCTGCTTTCTAATCAGAAAAAAGGAAGAGCCCTAACAATTCATAGATAGATATAGTTAAAAAGCCATTGAAAGACCCAGAAGGCTCTTATGAAAAACGCTAGTGTTAAGGACTCTTATGTTGTCAGAAAAAGATTCAGAAAATGATTCTGAGGCATTCCCAGAGTAAGAGCTAAGCTTACCTCTCCGTCGGTACCCCAGGGCGGTCTATGAGTAAAGACCGGAGGTACCGACGCGAGCAGAGAGGGAGTGTTTTGTAGTGTACTAGATTGCAAACAGGTGGGTCTGTTACATCAGGGTGGCTTTGGTAAAGCCTGTAATGTTTGTAACAGCGTGAGGACCCAAATGCCGATAATGAGTACTGCGCATGCGTTGAAAGCGCAATGAAGTGCGTATGTGTTGTATTAGAGACGCTGATCTAGTACATCTCTAATGCAAACAGGTGGGTCTGTTACATCGGTGTGGCTTTGGTAAAGCCTGTAATGTTTGTAACAGCGTTTTAAAAACTGCCGAAATCCCTTTCTATTTATTTAGTGTGGGAATCTAGTACAGGCGCTCTACAATATTAGAGATGTACTACCACATCGTCTCTAATATAACACATGCGCACTCTATCGCGCTTTCAATGCATGCGCAGTACTCGATATCGGCATTAGAGATGTACTAGATCAGCGTCTCTAATACAACACATACGCACTTCATCGCGCTTTCAATGCATGCGCAGTACTCATTATCGGCATTTGGGTCCTCACGCTGTTACAAACATTACAGGCTTTACCAAAGCCACACCGATGTAACAGACCCACCTGTTTGCATTAGAGATGTACTAGATCAGCGTCTCTAATACAACACATACGCACTTCATTGCGCTTTCAACGCATGCGCAGTACTCATTATCGGCATTTGGGTCCTCACGCTGTTACAAACATTACAGGCTTTACCAAAGCCACCCTGATGTAACAGACCCACCTGTTTGCAATCTAGTACACTACAAAACACTCCCTCTCTGCTCGCGTCGGTACCTCCGGTCTTTACTCATAGACCGCCCTGGGGTACCGACGGAGAGGTAAGCTTAGCTCTTACTCTGGGAATGCCTCAGAATCATTTTCTGAATCTTTTTCTGACAACATAAGAGTCCTTAACACTAGCGTTTTTCATAAGAGCCTTCTGGGTCTTTCAATGGCTTTTTAACTATATCTATCTATGAATTGTTAGGGCTCTTCCTTTTTTCTGATTAGAAAGCAGGGGTAATTTACCCTTATAAGGACATCACTGCCATGCTTTGTGCCTCCACTTATTTTTTAGAGACATGGATAAACTTTATACTTTTTAGTCATTTATGATGGGGAGCTTAAAGATTTAGGCATGTTTTTCAACAGCCTTGTTTCTTTTTTCTTCTCCCCTTTATCAGAGCGGGGCCCCCTTCCCTGAGTAGAAACCAGGTTGAGGTGAGGGTATCACCCAGAATTGTAGGGTAAGTGCAATCTAATACACTATTGGATGTAACCAACACTAATTTGTGTTTTTTATGACGGTATATTTATACTGTTGTCTGCTGGTCATGTTAACATTGATAGCTCTTCGCATTTCCTTATCTATGTTTTTCCACTTTCCTAGGTACCCGGTTTTGACATCCACGGAGTTCAACCGGTGGTAGGAATGTCTGTAATACAATAAATATTTTTACACTTTCACTTTTTCATAGTAGCAGCAAAATTGAGGTCCTGATGAATGCCCTTGATACTATTTAGATCCCAGTGGGCAGAAACATGTCGACCAGATACTATGGACAATGAGCATAATGACGATGTATTTATGCTAAATTGCCATTTTGCTTTTTAATTTTGGCAGAGGTACTCTATCGATTAAAGTACTTTTGAGTTTCTCTAGCCATTTTTATTTACACTTTTTTGATTTAGTGCTGCACTTTTTTGAACCCCTCTCACGCGAAGGAGAATTCACCTTTTTGTCATATCTGGTGGAGATCTGATTACAACCCTTGTATGCCACCTCTCTTTACTCGCGATCAGGTCGTTCCATCTAGACCTGGTGCGGTGTATCAAGAGAAACAGACCCAGATGATGACAACACACTGACTCCTCGGTGATTGATGGGTTCTGTTCCCTAAAGGGTTCTTCTCTAACTAGAGATGTCGGAACTAGTAGATATGCCTTTTGTTTATCTTTGTTGACTCAGCACTAGACCCAGGTTGTCCAGTGTTACAGTGATTCGGTTAAGGGGATTCACAACCTGCTGGTCTTTAAAATCTCTCCCTTGGACCTTCTCCCACGTTTTCTTGTTGTTACGGCATGCTGAAACACACACGGCGCATCCAATTGTGTTTGGGTTGTTACACCAAGAAATTGAGTGAAATTGGCTATTCAATTATAGAATATCCCCATCAGGCTTCCTCCGCTAAAGAAGGTACAATGAAGTGCGCATTGCAGGCCATCTTTAAAGCAGGATTACGCCCCTGGCCAAATTACCTGCAGAGCACTCTTAATACTTGAACTTGAATTCCAGACTCATAAAGCATACTGCGGTAACACACCGTCAGCTAAAGCGAATTTTAAAAACTCAAGGTAGGCAATTGTCCGAAGGGTTCCACGTGCAGGAAGTAATGCACTTTGGGGGGTTCCAGGTTTGCTTCATTCGTACGAGGCTATATTTGCAGGCCTCATTAGGCAGGCCAGCTCTACAAAATATACTGTACATGAGGCTCCTGGTACTACCGCTATGGAAATTCAGAGCGCATTGTAAATCAAAAACTGCGTGCCAGCAGTAGTGTCATTTGTGCACGTATGTTACTGAATCGCGCAGTCACCTATTTTGCTGTTGTCCCGCTCTGATGACAGACGCTCTTTGTTGACGCCTTTATTCATGAAGTCTGGCATAGGAACATGCAGGGAGCTGTTACTTACGTACATGTGTGATGTTCCAATGGAACCGGCTAGAATAGCAAAATACTGTTCCATAGAAGCGGCCCGGCTAAGGGAATACAACATTTGACAGTCATCGGTTGTATATCCTCCTCCTAGAAACCCAGAAAGGAACTATTAGTTTGTCTGCGCCCGCCCACGAATGCTGCTCACAGTGACTCTCATTAAGGCGCTTTGCACTTGTGTTTGTACCTGGACTGCTGTTGTCATGTTTGTATTTTAGATCAAACCTTGCACTTTAGCACTTTCTCTTACTTACTAGGTGACTTGGAATCAATCAAGTACTTGTCTCAAGCGCTGACTTAATCCTTGCACTTTAGGCCAAACCAAAGGCTGCACAGAATGCCAGAAAGTATTTACTTGCTTGTTAAGTTAACGACTGCCCAAGAATTGTGGTAAAATGACTCGCATTAAGGCACAGCGCACTTTTGTATGATCCTGAAACGCTGTTACTTCTGTATTTTAGATCAAACTTTTTGTGTTTTGTACTAAGCGACATACAATGAATCAAATACTTTTATCAGCGTGCTGTCGACACGGTGCTAATCATACCCTTGCATTTTAGACCAAAACTTGCACTTTACATGACATAAGGCTATTACAATAGTTTACAAACATATAAGCTGTTAAGGTGATATGACTGAAGTAAATGCTCATATGCTACTATCTAGATTTTGTTTAAAGATCTTTGTCTATAGATGAATTAGGGAGCCATTATGACAGATACTTTTGGCAAAATACAATAAATAAATAATGCGGTGGGCTTAGTGTGATGGGAAGGAAGTGGGGATGAGACAAAGTGTGGTTGTGAGTTTAGGCGTCGGGCTGAAGAACGAAGGCAGCAGTGGCTGGAAGATAGCTCAGCATTAGTACATGTGAAAATAAATAGATTAATTTCCACTGGTGGAACAAAGCAGATTGAGGCACATTTTAATTGGGGTGCCGCTCGTAGGCGAGGAAATCACTTCATTTTTAAAACCTTCGTTTAAACTCCTACCTTCCACGGAGCTGCTGGCTGACAAGATTCAAAGGCGCTGAACAACTTCTGGGGCTCCCATCGTTCCCGGGACTGCGAGGACCAGTGTGCTTTGCTTGACTTTTTTGCCACCGCACCTGGTTCCTCTTCCCGGCCCCTCCTATCAGCACTACTTCAAGCCTCGCGGCCCCCACTTCGCGGGTGCCGCTTGTAGGCGAGGAAATCACTTCATTTTTAAAACCTTCGTTTAAACTCCTACCTTCCACGGAGCTGCTGGCTGACAAGATTCAAAGGCGCTGAACAACTTCTGGGGCTCCCATCGTTCCCGGGACTGCGAGGACCAGTGTGCCTTGCTTGACTTTTTTGCTACCGCACCTGGTTCCTCTTCCCGGCCCCTCCTCTCAGCACTACTTCAAGCCACGCGACCCCCGCTTCGCGGGAGCCGCTCGTAGGCGAGGAAATAACTTCATTTTTAAAACTTTCGTTTAAACTCCTACCTTCCACGGAGCTGCTGGCTGACAAGATTCAAAGGCGCTGAACAACTTCTGGGGCTCCCATCGTTCCCGGGACTGCGAGGACCAGTGTGCCTTGCTTGACTTTTTTGCTACCGCACCTGGTTCCTCTTCCCGGCCCCTCCTCTCAGCACTACTTCAAGCCTCGCGGCCCCCGCTTCGCGGGCGCCGCTCGTAGGCGAGGAAATCACTTCATTTTTAAAACCTTCGTTTAAACTCCTACCTTCCACGGAGCTGCTGGCTGACAAGATTCAAAGGCGCTGAACAACTTCTGGGGCTCCCATCGTTCCCGGGACTGCGAGGACCAGTGTGCCTTGCTTGACTTTTTTGCCACTGCACCTGGTTCCTCTTCCCGGCTCCTCCTCTTCCTCCCATTTTAGTTACGACCTATCCACGCGTGTGCGGGGCGCAGAAGCCCGGGCAAAGGGCGGGCCCATTCAAGCACGGACAAGACCGGACCGGGCCCCCCCCTCTTTGGCTCTCAGTGCTTACAGAGGTAACTAATGGCTACACAGAAGAAAATATTGCCATCAACCCCGATGCTCCCAGGTACATTGGATAATTTTCTTATTAGGGCCAATTCGGTGATAAATAATGAGCTGTACATATTAGAACAGCGACTCTCGGAAGGTATTGAAAACACTAGAAGATCTTCCCTTGGTTTACTCGCATCTGCCAGATCTCCGGAGATCTTGAATAACTCTCATACTGCTCTAATGAATAGTATCGATCAAACGATCGATTCAGTTCTTCGGGACTTAAGAACCAGTACAGCTTCTCGGCGCGATTCCCTCCAACTTATTCCCGAGAGCTCTACTGTACTTTCATTAGATGCTGTTGTGAACCGGGGGGGGGAAAAAATTTCGAGAGCAGCTCATGGTCCACGGAAGGGGGCGGTATCTAAAAGGAAATGTGTAAGAAAGATGAAGGGTGGGAAAAAGGCCAGAACAGATGTTATTTGTGAATCACCGTCCGAGGTTCCATCTAAGGCACCGTCTGGCCTTACTGAAACCTCTACTCTAACACCCACCCTAATCTGTGAACAAACACCCTATTACCCTTCCTCCCCTATCACCGCTGAGGGATCAGGTCGAGAGATAGATTCTTCAATCAGCACTTTAGTAAATGCGCTGAAGACCTTTTTCGATCCTTTATTGGCTAGATTCGATTCTATTAATGATACACTAAAAGAAATAGAAAAAGCTACAGGGATTATCACTAATTGCTTAATGAACAATGGTAGCTTTAGTCCCAAAACTGATAATGCACAACAACTGCAACCCCCGGATCCCCTGCCTTTGTCTACTGTTAATTCAGGTGGCCCTTCTAAACTTACAGGAGCAAGGGAAGTAACTGTCACAGATGACACTTCACGATCTTTGAATTCACCTCACCCCACTGTTGATATGCTTCAATTAACACAGAATTGTCCATCTGACCAACTAAGGTCCACGGAAAATGTTGCCGAACTGAATACCCTTAGTGCTAATGGGGAAACCGACAAAAATGACTTGGGGAAGTTATGTTGGAAAGATTTAGTGAACTTACCCCCTGAGGCGGCTCCCTATGTAATAGTCTTGGCTGGAGTCCCTAAGTGCACTAATCCTGACTCAGAAACTTATGATCGGGACTCTTGTAGATTTTGGCAGATTGTGACTACTGGTTCGGCCGTCACAGACTCTGCAATCATTCCGAATATTGCTCCAGAAGTCTGGGAGGATCATTTTAGTCTTTTATATAAGAGTCACTCTCTCAGTACGGCTCCCCCCTTGGATGATTTGCTGCTAAGTGACGCCTTTCTGCTCGATTCAATCAGCTTTACTCTTGTGGAAGTGCAGGCTGCCATCTCGGCGCTCCCTGCGGGAAAGGCCCCTGGTCTTGATAGGGTACCCTGTGATCTGTATAAACATGAACCGAGAGTCTGGGCACCCTATCTTTTAACCATATTTAATGGAATTGCTATGGGCATGAAGATTCCTCACACTTGGCTGGGTGCGGAGGTGGTCCCCATTTTTAAGAAGGGATCGCCTCTTCTCCCAGCCAACTATCGGCCTATTAGCCTTATTGATGTAGCCCAAAAACTCTTCGCTAGGCTGATTTTAGATCGCCTTTTAGATTGGATCGATGAGTTTGAGATCTTGAGCCATTACCAGGCTGGTTTCAGGAAAAGTGTATCTACTACCGACCAGATCTTTAGGTTCAATATGCTGTTTTGGAAGACGGTCGTGGTTGAGGGCGGATCCCTATATACTGTTTTTGTAGATCTGCGATCAGCTTTTGATCTAGTGCCACGTACCAAGTTATGGGCTGTTCTCCGCGATTTAGGAATTCCACCCCCCCTTCTCGACATTATAATACGACTCCACACTGATAATTTTGCTAAGGTTAGATGTGGGAGAGAGGGTAATTTATCATCTAGCTTCCCTGTTAACAGGGGGGTTCGCCAGGGTTGTGTCCTGGCGCCAACCCTCTTCTGTCTTTATGTAAATGGAGTCATCTCTTACCTAAGTGCGGTTTCCAACAGAGACGCGCCAAAGCTCGCTGGTGTGGGGATTTCGGCGATTATGTTCGCTGACGATACTTTGCTACTTGCTAAGTCCCCTATGGGCATCCAGCGAGTTTTGGATGGCTTTGTCTCCTTCTGTCAAGATAGGGGGCTGGAAATTAATACGGCCAAAACAAAGTTCATGATTTTGAATCCCCCTAAAAAATCCCGCCCCAATCCGACCATCGGCGGTGTTAGTTTGGAGAGAGTACAGATGTTTGAGTACTTGGGAGTGACCATAAATGAAAACTTTCTTTGGACTCAACACCGGACCAAATCCCAACTAAAATTAACGCAGAAAACTGGGGGGATTATCAAACTTTGGAACAATTCCTACACAAACCTATTGGTCCGCCTCTAGAGATCTATAAAATGCAGGCCAGAGGGGCAGTAACTTACGGGGCCGAGCTCTGGGGTCACAATTGCCCTCAAGCAATTGTGGCCATCGAAAATAAATTTCTTCGGCAACTTTTATCCCTTCCTAGTAGTACTCCCCTTCTCCCCCTTAGGTTAGACTTAGGAATAAGATCCATAAAGGAGGAACTAGGCCTAAAGCCCCTAACCTTTTGGCGGCGTCTCTGGGCAACCCCTGAACTTAATACCTATAGACTAGAATTTTTGGATTTATTGAAATACCAAACTATACAAAAACGTCCCTGGTTAAAATATATAAAGGAAGAGTTTGATAGGTTGGGTTGCCCTTCTCTGTGGAGTTCTCCAGAAGACGCATCAAAAACTATATCCCGTAAAGATTTGGTTAGAATGTATTATGAAAGCAACCTGTCGGTTTGGCGGGTCTCTGATAAACTGGGTTCCATGACAAGTTCATTTCTCTTAATCAAAGATTATTATAAGTTTGAGATAGTGCTGAATGATATTTATCCTACTACCCTCAGAAAATTATATCTCCAATGGAGATACAACTCGCTTCCAATTCGAGCTCTTACGAGCAGATGGCACCCTCCATCCATTGTCAATTGTCCCCTTTGCACTGACCAGCCTGAAAATGATCTCCATGTAATCCTCTTTTGTCCTTTGTACACAGTATTTAGGAAAAAGTGGATTGTTCCCCTATGTAAAAAATGGGGCTTTAGGAAACATTTGGAGGCTTATCGAATACTAAAAACAGATTTATCACCACTAACCGTTTTTGCTGTCCGCAAATTTTTAGATGCAATGTGGAAAACCAGAAGAAAGTCTTTGGAATAATGAGATCACTCTGTTTTATATGTTCCTGTGTATGTTGGACGATTGGTCCCAAGGTCATCTTCTGTGTTTTGCTAATTTGATAATCATTCAATTTCCGGCTATAATGTGTATTGCGGATGTATTTTTATCATATATTGTATACCTGTAATTTTATGCTCTATTCCTGTGTTTTTTCTTTTATGACTCTTTGTAGTCGAAATAAAGATATTAAAGAAAGAAAGAAAGAATTGGAAAAATGTCATGTAATAAGGAGTGGTGAAAATGGTCTGAAAGAGCACTAAATTAACAATAAAAATGGGAGTAGGCGAACTCGATTTGTGCTCACTTCAATGTTTGCCCAGAATGCATAGACATTCATTCTGACAGGAAGGGCACACAATAGAACTTTGCTTTCTAAAATTTGCTTGAAAATGCACCATTTGTCAACTCTTTTTTCAAAAATTTCTCGGGGGATAACCACCCCAAACCCCTCTTAGGTTGTTAGGGCTTGCTTGCTACACTCGCTCACTGTGGTACACTCCAACTAAAATTTTACGGCCACCACTTTCAAATGTCACCAGCCGCCACTGAGCATCACCCATCTGTCTGTGCCACTTCTCGGTGAGTCAGAGTGAAGAGCTTGACTTAGATTTGCCTCTACCATTCTTGCCGGTGATGTGATCCAATAATATACTGCTGGCTGGCATATAAATATTCACTGTATGAGCAGCTGTGTCACTTTTCAGTGAGAGAACGAGCTACGTGACAACTATTGTCTGCACTCTGGGCCACAGTCGCTGCCAGTAATGTAATGGAAGCATATGCACCACAGGCCCATAGTAGTCTTGCAGCCCTTCTCTAATACCGCACACCGGCAATGACGAAGGGGTTTAAAAAATGGGTTAATCTCGGTTATAACTGTATCATTTCATAAGCATGATTTACAAATATTTCAGAACATGGTATTCACCGGTGACTGTTCCTTCTCTGCATAAATGATCTTGTTTCCACCAGCACCACCCCTTACTCTCGCTCTGTTTCCCTACACCCCCTTCCTTCTTCCTCTTTAATCATCTCTCACTTCCAGTTTAGCACCTGAATAGTCGATTCAGGTGAGGGGGATGAGGGGATATTATGTCTGAACACAAAAGCCCTCCTGCACACCCCTGCAATTAACATCACCCAGAGCAGAAAAGAAGGAAGGAGAAGCCGTTACAGTCAGTTTCAGCCTTTCTATAGCTAAAACTTTCTTACCAAAAAAACAAAACACAGCTACACTGCCCCACAATATAACCCTGATATACACTATTCACAAGATAAATGGTGCATCTTCCTTGTGTAATTATTTTTGTCATGCAGGCATAATGGGCACAAATGTATCAAGCAAAAGACCAAGCTTTTCTTATTCACACATTTGATTTCACCGTTGGTGCCATCAGAGCAAAGGCCAGCTCAGTCACACGAGATACAAGTCTTTTTTGACAGGGAGCCCTAAGTGGCTGGGAGAGGCCCCTTCCCTCTGCCTCACCCCAACCAACCTGCTATTTTACTTTTTGTACCTTACCAACTAGCAAGGATTGGATTAAAACCTATCCCTGCACACCCTCATCCCTGCTTTCAGTTACAGCCAATATGCCCTGCATTTCATATTTTTTTGTAAACAATTTTTATTGGCATTTGGTTATACATTGTGAATCAAACATTACAGCGGAAGAATAGTCATCAGTGTACATCAACTAAAATCCAAATTCCATCAACAGTGGTACAGCATGTGCTTCAATATTGCATTTCGTATTTAATCACATTTTCCCTAACACATATAGCGTTGGTATTTCAGGAAAAAAGTGGGTGTGTGTTTGAGGGGGGCAAGGGGTGGCGGGGATGGGATTAAGCTGTGCTTTGTAGCAGGAATTTACAATCTGTGGAACAAACAAGGCACTGGTCTTCGTAGGTTGGAGTGGGCACACTGGGGATTTCATTAGGGGTACCGAAAAGTACACAGTGTATAAAGCATTGTGTGCAGCAGTCCCTGCAGAGTTGCTGAGGATCGCACATGGGCAGAATGTCGGAATGTTTCCATCTGCCAAACATATAGAAAAAAAGTGGGGTAGTGGGGCCATACTACCATAAAAGGAAGAGGTCCATGAATAGCTCAGAGAGCGCATCAATGCAAAAGGGCTGCCGAGGATGACACCTGCTTTTCAGCCCGAATGCAGGAATCTTAGTTATTTCAATTGGTTAATGCAATCACTGCAGAGATTGTGTTGGAACCAGAGGGGAAACAGCCATCACATTGCATGCGTTACAGCGCAAGTCGTTACAACGACTTGCTCTAAGCGGCGCTCTAAACTAAGGAATAGTATAATTTACTATTCCAACACCTTCCCTACTGTTGCACACACTGGAGTTGGAATAGTAAATAATACTATTCCTAAGTCCAGCGCGCCCTCTAGAGCAAGTCGTTGTGACGACTTGCGTTGTAATGGTACTGCGATGTAACAATGCGGTTATTGTAACAACCTTGTTGTAATCGCATGCGCCTGCGATGTAAAAGGATACATTCGAACCAGAGAGAAACAGAATTGATTACTGCGTCGTGCACTGGGAAATAGTGACTTCTGTATTATAATGCTATGAGTCGCAGCCTGTGACTCAAAGCACTGAGTATGCATAGTTTTAAAATGGTATTACACACAGCATGAGACAGACTGCCCCAACCCGTGCATACATTTAGTGTTCAATAAAAAGAAAGTGTTAACTTTCCATCTCAGGGTTTTTGCAGCAGTTTGATGATAATTTTAGAACTTCTAATTACTCTAAAGATTGCAATCTAAGATATTTAATACTTTCAATGCCCTTCATTGCTTGGTTTTACTGGCAAGACAGTGTCATTTTATGTGTCTCAAATTTGTCACCCATAACCGCACTGAAAGCATGGAGATGTCACACATGAGCAATTTGGACACTTGGCAGCTATGATTCTTAGAGTTTCTCATTGCTGAAATGGGTGTAATATCTGATAATTATGTGTTTTCCTCATCTTCATTGCTTGATTTTCCTCGCGAGAAGGTGTCACTCATAGGGGCATATCAAAAATAGATGGCGATAAATACCGCAAAGCGCGCTTAGCACTTTGGTATTTATCACCGTCTATCGCCGTACAACGCATTTCTCCCGGGCGATACATTTCCGGCGATAGGGGGGAAATGGCAACAACATCGCCTGAAAACACACGTTAAACTCATGGATATGGCGATAATCTTGCTGATACGACCATGTGGTCGTATCAGCATAATCCACCAGCAATGTTAAAACATACACAACACAGGTTTTTTGCAGACGCCTGGAAGCAGCGTTAAGGGCGAGTTAGCTCTGAAATGAATATCGCTATGGCTTTGTTGTAAATATCGCGAAGCCCCGTTAGCGATATTCCACAATGAAGTTACCCGAGGCACGTCCACCTTGCATCTCATTAGGGATGCGAGGCGGCATGAAACCGGGCTCTATTGCAAGGAAACACGCGCTAGCGTGTCCTTGTAGATAGAGCGATAATATTATCGCCGCTTTTCGTCCGAAAACTGACGCTAAAGCGGCGATAATATTATCACAAGCCCTTGTTAATATGCCCCCAAGTCGTTAAAATGTCTCTCATGATTGCACTGAAATTGTGAAAATGTCACACATAGCTTTCTGAAACCTTGGCAGCTATGTTTGAATCTGTCTAGCAACGTTTGTAGGATACATTGCAAGATCGTCATTGGGATCTCAAACCACCACTCCGAGATGCCGACAACCACCTTCACTTAATGGGATTCATGTTTTGGAGTGCGACTGACCTTGTTGATTTGGTGCAGCACTCACTCAGCACTAGAAAAGCCTGGGCCCTCCGCCACTTTAAATCCTGTTTATGGCGTAATGTGTATGTCAATAAATTCCGATTCACTTTAATTGGACATTTGCTTTCAACAAGTAGCTTATCTCAGATTTGAGGTAAAAAAAAATGAGTGTAGCTGTGCGTTGAAAGCGCCTTAACAAAGTGGGATGTAATATACTAAATACAAATCGACAGGCCCCGCTAGTTGCATGGCGGGCTCCAAGACTTTGCACTTTCTGCAGGGTTGTTTATACAGTGTAAAAAAAGGTGCTTAGGTGTGAATATTCGAGCTTTTAATATATTAGCACCAAGAGCCCTCATCGGTGAACGTGCGCTCTAGAAATAGCCAATAACATAACATAACATAACTTCAGTACGGCTACACCCCAATGAATGTGTCATTTTTATAGCACATTTTGCAACATGGAATTGTTCAGACATATGGGTCATAAGAAATTAATTTTATAAGCCTGCATTCAAAAGAAGCGTTTAAGAATTATATTGATGAACGCTGCAGGCATATAGATTCTATTAGGGTTTTTAGAAGTTAGTCCATTTAGAAAATGTGGGGTCTGTTTATGTGCACTGTAATAAACTTAAAACATCTGAGCCTGCATAAGAAGGGACTCCAAAGTGCAATTTTCTGTGCGCACATTCCACATTGGTTTAACATCGTTAAGAAGCCATTTTGGCTTCTTTGTGGTATCCAGACAGTCCGAGCAGTCTCATGTGTTATAGGAAACCTCTTCGGAAATCGCTTCAGCTGTGCCAGGCCTCTGTAGAAAGAATACTTAACTTCTCTTGTATTGGAGACATCACACATTTGTAGACCCTATATGTGCATGGTTAGGATATTTGATCCAAACTCTGGCATATTAAATTAAAAATTTCCGGAATCAATCAAATGTACTCCATTACGTTTCCTAAAATGTACTTGTAGTTACTCCAGTAGGACAGAGGTTATTGCACTGGTTATGGTACAGGGTTGTAATTATGCTGGTTTGCCACATGAAGTGTTTGGGGCATGTGTACAAGAAAATGGCAGAGCATGATGTTATGCCAAATTTGGCAATGAGGGGCTCCGACATTTTCAAAATGCTGGGAAGCGCAGTATTTACAAAAATAGAGCGCACCCCTGTGTTTCCCCTAGCGCTGGCACTAAGAAAGCTGCCTAGCGCCAGCGCAGGCACCCTGCCGCCATGTTGTAAGGGTGCCTGTGCTGCAGGGGCGATTGTTTGTGTGCAGTAAGGGACAGCTTCCTGCAAATAAACAATCAATAATGGCGATTTGATCTTTATATGCGTGCTACAGAATGCAGCACACATAGAAAGAGCAAAAAACGAGTCAATAATTTCTCCTCGTATCGACATTCTAAGATCAGGTATTCCCTGGTCTTAGTTTTGGGCCTTGTAAATCTAGGGTAGCGTCAAAAGCAATTGGGGGTCGCAGTGGAATGCCGACTGCAACACCCACTGCACGACCCTTTGCCGCAGAGGACTGCGGCAGAAAGGGGCCTATTTACAATGTGGCGTTAAGCCACTTTAAGGGGCTTAGCGCCACTTTGTCAATATGGGAAATGCCACTGGAGCTTCAGAAAAAGTGATGCTCCGGTGGCGATAGGGGCTTGTAAATATCCTCCTTTGTTTGATCCTCTCGTATTTAACTTCTATTTCAGGCCCTGTAATCTACATACATTTGGTTCTGATACATGCTTGTAACTGCAGATGCCTCACCTTTAGTATATCTCCAGGGTCGGACTGGCCTAAAGGGCAGTCAGGCAGTGCTCGATGGGCTGGTCTGACAGGTGTGGGACGGGTTTTAGGTCGAGCCTGACAGCGCTTGTACTGTCTGCAAGACCTGTTGTGTCTCTTCTGTAGTTTTAGCACACACACTGATTGCCATCTTTCTTGTGCCATTCTGAAATGCTGGCTTTCTATTGGTCCATTGCCCTCAATTGTCCCTCCTTTTGGTGCTTGTTTCAGCGGAGGCGATTTCACTAACTGATTGTTTTCGTTGGCCATCCCACGCTTCCTCCTCGCACAACGCGAAGGCCCCTCCTCCTGTCTGAGTATTGAAACTCTGCAGAGCAACACTGACCAACCAATCACACTGGCTTGTTACTGTTTTGTCAGTGTTGCTTAGAGGTTGGGCTGGGACGTGGTTTCGAGTTTCTCTCCTTTCGCTGCACCTGGGCAGTCTCCTATGGTTTCCAGCCCTCTGAGCAGACCTCGGAAGAGGCCGCGGAGAAGCAGCACAGCTACCTCCCTGCACTCAGCAGTGGCGTGGCCTCACTTTACAAGGAGAGACACTGTTGGCGATGGGCCAGCTCCCGCAGAACTGTTAACTTAAACCAAGATGTAGACACTGTATATGTTGTCTGCATTCTAACCAATTGTTGTTAGGAGCCACTCAGGAGCCAAACAGTGACATCGAAACCTTTTCTACACTTTCATAATTTAGAAGTTTCTACATTTCTGGTTGCACCTTTGTATGTTTCGGTTTGCACGTAACCTTAACAAGCGCCTCCTCGATGCACTTGTAGCTAGCTGTTTCTGACATTTTCATATTTTATACTAGTTTGCCCTTACGTCATTCTCCCCGGCCGTTAAGTCATGACATGACTCCCTGGCTGTTTTTCTTCGCTATTAAGTGGCCAATGGCCGTTATTCTATGTCGTGACGTGGACCGTGGACCTTTTTAGGTCGAGCCAGCACGCATGCGGTGCTCTGCAAGGCTTCTTGTAAGTACTCTAAACTACTTTGTGTGGGTCTGACTCCCTCCACGCATTGGGTTGGTTGTTGCCTGTGTCATTTCGTTATCGTAGCCTGCAAATGGCTAAAGGCAGGCGCATGTCCCACCTCTTTTGCAAAGGTTCACTCCCATAGCGTTTTGCTTGCGGCAGCGAGCAGCGACGCGCAGGGTGGCAGCTGCATTCCTTGTTTTTTCTTCCTTACAGCGTACGTGCACCACTCGCGGAACGGTGTTCTTTATATTAGCCGTGTTGAGAGCAGCAGTGTGCAGGGCGGCAGCTGCATTCCTAGTTTCTTCCTTACAGCGGCCGCGCTTGTTTAAATGTATTGTCGAGCACCAACAACTTCTGCCCATTACACTAAGTGCTTTGGGGTTTGGCAGCCCGGGGGCTGTCGCAGCTCGCGCTAAGTTACACAGCTCTACAGGCATTCGTGAGCAGTTTTGCAGCTGTCACTGGGATCATATACGCAGCCTGTCTGATCCCAATTGCTCGCTTTCAAAAGCTTTATTTATGTCATCGCTGAGTTCAGCAAGAGGATTTGCATGCCTAGTTAGTCCTATGAAGGTAACTCGATGGTTTAGTGCGCTTGCTGCTTCGGACCTGCAGGTCAAAGGTTCAAGTCATAGCCTTTCTAGCCTGCTCGTTTCTTTATTGTCAACAAAACGAGGAGTGTTGAGTTTGGTGTTAAGGACACCTGTTATTTACTGCATATTGAGGCAATTCATTATGTTGTGTGCTCGCTATAAAATGCTCAATGTTAATGTACTCCTTTAAAAGGTAGTGCAAAAGCTATTGTTGTGCTGAATCACTGCACAGTTACAGCGAATGTGCGCCAGGCTTCGTCATGGCGTTGCTTCCACAAGTCTTACTGCCTCTGGTGGGAGTCGACTAACACTCCTATCAAGGAAAGGTCATTTAATTCAAAGTTTATTATTCACGTTGCTCGCCTTTGTTTCTCGAAAGGTACCTACCAGAGCCGCTCATTATCTGCGAACCCGTCCCCCATTCCGCTCACACATTTGCAGGTATGGTGGACCATCTGTCATATTCTTAAGGAGGTGTCATTTGGAAGGGGCTCTCCTGCATGTGGAATGTGCAGCACTATTTGTGCCACCCACACAAGTAGCCTTAAAAAGGGAACTCAGGCCTGCCTTTGCAGGGCCTGCTCGCAGTGTGTTAAACTGCCATGGTGTTCTGTCAAGTGCACTCACTTGCCAGACCTTACCCTTCCCTTTCTATGCACATCAGACACCCCTATGGTAGGTCTAGGGTACCCTCTGGACAGGGTGTAGTGCATGTGAAAGGTAGGGCATGTACTAAGGTGTGTGCCATGTCCTGACAGTGAAATAATCTCCATTACGTTTTTTACTGTTGAAAGGCCATCTTGCCCATAGGACAGAATGGGGATGGCTGTGTAATATGTTTCCAACCTATCTACCCAAAGGCTTAAGATGGAGAGGTGAAGTTTAGTGTGCCTGAACTCACAATTTAATAACACATCTTTTTGTGAAGGTGGTTTTTGCATTGTGTGTTCAGAAGCCACTCTTTTAGAAGTGGCTGGGTTATTGTGTTTTAACATTTCTGTGTGTCTGTCTGGTTGTGGATTGACTGTCTGGAATTGAATGTGATAGGCTCTGGGGAATGTCTTCACCCAGGGGAGGAGGTGAGACAGCAACAGGCTGACCTGCATCTGGAGTGTAGGGGGAAGGAGTAGCCCCTGGAGGTGAAGAGGCCTGGGTCACTGCCATAAAACAATGGCTCCATCTCCTGCTGAATGATTAAGGACCCAGACCCCCACTATCAAAGGCAGAAGGTGTCACTGGCAGGGAGACACCCAGAACTGGTTTGGACAGGGGTCAGTGCCCCCCCTGAACACAAAGACTTCAACGACATTTAGGGTATAACTATGGGAGCTGATACCCCTGGACTTGGGAATAGAACTGTTCAAGACTGTAAAGAACTGAAACTACTTTGTGGTCAAGAGGAACATCTGCCAAAGAAGAAACAGCTGAATATACTGAAGGAAAGGACTGACCCCTGCTGTGTGTTCTGGGGATGGCCTGCAGTTTGCTGATTTAACCAAGAAGAGGCTAAAGGGACTTTGCTGTGTGCCGGGTTCCCCCGCTTGGAAGGACTTTGCTGTGCTGTGTTCTAAAGTAACTTAACCCCAAGGGCCCGAGGAGAGCTGGCTTCCTGTTGTGGAAACTCAGGAACACAAAAGTTTCCAGAAGTGTCTCAGCAACACTGTGTGCATGTGCTCTGTGCAGCCTGAGACCTTCGTAAGAATTGCTCTGTGATCGTGGGCACCTGGAGTCTAAGCGAGTCTCAGCGACGCTGTGTGCTTGTGCTTTTTGCAGCCTGAGCCCTTTGTGAGGATTGTCCTGTGATCGTGGGCACCAGGAGTCCAAGTGAGTCTCAGCGACGCTGTGTGCGTGTGC
This sequence comes from Triturus cristatus, assembly GCF_964204655.1. NCBI lineage: Eukaryota > Metazoa > Chordata > Amphibia > Caudata > Salamandridae > Triturus > Triturus cristatus. Next base: position 965,800,375 of record NC_140579.1, on the reverse strand, counting down.
TTTTTTCAGCCTGAGACCCTCGTAAGAATCGCCCTGTGATCGTGGGCACCAGGAGTCCAAGTGAGTCTCAGCGACGCTGTGTGCTTGTGCTTCGTGCAGCCTGAGACCTTCGTGAGGATTGCCCTATGATCGTGCACACCCGAAGTTCAAGTGTGTCTCAGCGACGCTGTGTGCGTGTGCTTTTTGCAGCCTGAGACCCTCGTAAGAATCGCCCTGTGATCGTGGGCACCAGGAGTGCAAGTGAGTCTCAGCGACGCTGTGTGCGTGTGCTTTGTGCAGCCTGAGACCTTTGTGAGGATTGTCCTGTGATCGTGTGAACCTGGAACTCAAGTGAGTCTCCTCGACGCTGTGTGCATGTGCTTCGTGCAGCCTGAGACCTACATGAGGATTACCCTGTGACCGTGCACACCCGAAACTCAAGTGAGTCTCAGCGACGCTGTGTGCGTGTGCCCTCTTGCAGCCAGAGATCTTCATTATCGCCATCGGCCCGGACCGGCATTCCCAGGAGAGCTGTGCTGCAGGCCCGAGCCCGCCGTTCCCGGGAAGCAGGACCTCGAACCAACCCCGTCGGGGGAGGGCCCGAGTTCCACTGCCCAGAATGAACCAAGTCGCATCGGAGGCCCAAGTCGCGAGAAGAGGAGAGGAGAGCGAAGTCGCACCCCCCGGTAACGTGTGTCGCTCCCTGGGGCAGGGTGCAGGCTCAGAGAGGGACGCTCTCGGCCTCTTCCATTCCTGCAGCGCGAGCCTCTGCTCAAGCTCATATTGCTGCCCGTACTTGCCAAGAAGTGGCAGTACCGGGGCCGGAGTGTGGAGAAGCACTTTGGTTTACACCATAACCGTGTTGGGGGCATATGTTGGCGAAAGCTGACCGCGAATCAGTACGAGAGGCAGAGAGAGCATCTAAAGCACAGTGATCGGTGCCGAAGTGCCTTGCGCATTGTATTGTGTCTGCATTACGAACTGCCTGATTGTTGCATTACGCATTGCATTCGTTTGCATAACGAATTGCCTGATTGTTGCATTACGCATTTCATTATTTTTGCATAATGAACTACCTGATTGTTGCATTACGCATTGCATTCGTTTGCATAACGAATTGCCTGATTGTTGCATTACGCATTTCATTATTTTTGCATAATGAACTACCTGATTGTTGCATTACGCATTGCATTATTTTGGCATTACGAACTGCTGGATTGTTGCATGATGAACTGCATTATTTTTACATTGCAAAGTGCTTGATTCTTGCATTACGAACTGCATAGCATTGCATTAGGACTGCATTGGATCATCTAGAATTGCTCATTAATACCGCCAGAATCTACAAGTGCTGGCTGGCCTAATAACCGGCCAGGAGGAATATTACAAATACGAATATGGTGGATTTTTATCATGTGGTCGCATCGTATATCTTTTTATATACACATATACCTGTATTTCTATGAAACTCGTGTGGAGTCCTTTTGTGGTGTCATCATTGGGTCACTGGGAGCGTGGTTGCCAATACTTTACACATTTGCCTTGAAGATAAGTCTGGCTGCTCGTGCCAAGCTACCGAGGGAGTGAGCAGTGGCTATCTGAGAAGGTGTCCTTCCTTTCCCTGACTTAGAAGCAAGGGTCCCTACTTGGCCTAAGGTACCTACCAGGGAATCCCGGTTCTAACAGTAACACATAAGCTGTTGGATACAGTTGAAATCGCGCTCAACGACTTCTTTCCAGCCGCAACTTCGCTGCTGGGACTCTAGCATATGGCGCGACTGTGAGTAGTTGGCCTGACATATGCTGGTCACTTGTTATAGTGGCCACCTTGCACCAGTCCAATTCGACTCTTATGGTAGATAGGTTTAAGACAACCTTTTAAAGAAAGCTATCCTAGTGGTAGCTGTGGAGAGCAGCTTTCAGGCTAAGTCTCAGAGGAATGTAAAGCAGACCATATACTAAGAAAGTGGTATAAGGATGTCGACTTGCAAAATAACAAGGCCTAGGGCCTGGGGAATCGCTGGGGCTTCACTACTGCAGTGTTAGCAGGTAAGTAACAGGCCCACGGGAGACACGTGCAGTGTGTGAACACAGCCGCGGGTTTCCTATTGGTTATAATGGTGCAAGTCGCGGTTAGATTTTTACAGTTCTAGGGTACTTCGAGGAAGACTACAAGCAAGCCACTTACAAGGTAAGTATTTCGAGGGCCAACACACACTTGGGCACTGGAGTGCACGAGTTACCTCACCCAGGGAAGCCAGGTGCATAGGTGACTTTTGGTGTCGGGTCGCGTCGCTGTTTTCTATGGAGACAAAAGAAGACTTGCTGCTTGCGTCATCTGAAGAAGTGTCCGGTGGAATCCAAAGGTGGATTCAAGCTGGAGGAGACCTGAAAATTGAAGGGACAGTGTTCAAAGTCACTTGCCAGTGACCAGTGGCCAGCAAGATGGATGACCACAGATGTCGCGTCGATTCAGGTCTTCAATGGTGTTTTGACTCTTCGCTCACGAGGTCCAGGAGAGATCGACGATAACCAGCAGCTGGATTTGAAGTGTCCCACAATGTCTGCAGCTGATTGCGCTGTTGGCAATCGGATTGGAGCCAACAAGCCTTGGCAAATACAAGTCTTGTGTAGACTGAAGAAAGTCGATGGTGCAGACCAGCAAGGTCTGATGGACTCACCCAGCAAAGGTAAGTGAGGGCAGGCCTGGAGCAACCAGGCGAGCCCTTTGAGTTGTTGAGAAAGTCTTCTGGGGACCCACTAGCCAACGGGCAAGTGATCGCAAAGATGCCGCCTCAGGAAATGCTTCACAGGAGCCCACGGTCACTCGGGACGGGGTAGGCCGCTGATTTTTGGTGCAAGACGTGCTGGGGGCTTGGGCCACAAATGGTCCAAAGCACAAGTTCATACAATGTTATTTAGGGTTTGCACTCGAAAATAGTGCACGTTTCCTAGGTATTGCAGTTCTTCATCACTCGTGGGGTCCAGACCCCATAGCTTCGCTGGGGACTCAAAATGGCTGTCGAGAGGTCAGAAAATCTGCTTCTGGGGTCACAGGGACTTCGGACTCCAGCGGGAGCGGGAAAGTTTGCAACCGTTGATTAAGGTTTTTGGTGCCTGCCAAGCAGGGGAGTCACTCCTTGACTCAAAGGGAGATTCTTCTGTCTTCCAAAGGTAGTGGAACGTCGAAGGGCCAGGATTCTTCTTTGTAGAGCGTCGTCCAGGGTTATCTCATTTGTAAAGGCAATGCTTGCTATCTTATAGTGAAGATAGGGGAGGGAATAGCTCTATGACCACTCCTCTAGGAGGGTCAGGGGAGGGGGTGGTTACACCCACTTCCCTTTGTCCAGTTTCGTGCCAGAGCAGAACAGGTAGCCCCTGAACCGGTTTGAGCTGGCCTATGCACAGAGGAGCCTACTGCTCCCCCAGTGCAGGACTTTCAAAGCACTCTAGGAGTGCACCCACCCAGCACCAATACACTAAATCCTGTCTGGAAGGTGGTGACACCTCCCTGTGACAGGATGCCTTTTGTTGGGCCTCCTCCACTGCGAGTTTCAGACAGCAGCAGGAGGGCAGCCCAGTGTCTGTGCTGGTGGCAGGGCTCTATAGGATTTCTATCATTTTACATGTCTTCCCCTCTAGAAGGGTGGGATCATGCTGCCACATCATGGACTGATGTGGGGGTATGATTCCAAGTTGTTTGACACCAAACACGACATGTTTTGATGCAGTCATTCCAAAGTTAGCATTTTAATGCACTTAAGGGTATATGGTTTAACCGCATCCACAAACAGCCATAGAGAATAGACTCTGGTAGCTGCAGAGGGGCCCTGCTCAGGCAGAGGCACCCCCTCACATTGTAAACCAAGCACCCTGCCCTCAGGATTGATAGGGCCTGCCATAGGGGTGGATGATAGGTTTATATGTGTGTGTATGGTGAGATATAGGAACCTATATCTCAGTGAGGAGTGCTAACACTACCTCACACAGGCTGCAGTAGCAGGCCTGTGGTGTCAGATTGAGAATGCTTCCCAGGGGTGGCATAATACATGCTTCAGCCCCTGGTAGGCCTGTGAAGTACCAATGCCCTAGGTACCTAAGGTACAATATACTAGGGGCTCATAGGGTACCACAGTATCCAATCACTAGTGCATCTAATATGCACACCAAGTCGTTTAGAGAGAACAGAGAGACTGTGGCCCTGAGTAGCAGGGACCCAGCCAGACTATAGCCAGAAACCAGTGTATACATCAGAAAAAAAAGTGGGGGCAACATAAGTGCAGATCCTACTCTCCTACACACCCCCACCCAAAACGCAGGGACATTAAACTAACCTTGACCAGTTGAGTCTTCATGTTCTAAGTGGAAATACCTTGAGAGTCCATCTGCATTGGCATGTTGGGTCCCAGGTCTATGTTCCACTGTATAGTCCATCCCCAGTAGGGAAATGGACCACCTGAGCAGTTTAGGATTTTCATCTTTCATCTGTTTGAGCCATAGGAGGGGCTTGTGGTCAGTCTGAACTATGAAGTGAGTGCCAAACAAGTATGGCCTCAGCTTCTTCAGGGCCCACACCACAGCAAAGGCCTCCCTCTCTATAGCTGACCAACGTTTCTCTCTAGGGGTCAGCCTTCTGCTTATGAAAGCTACTGGCTGGTCTTGACCTTCGTCATTAAGTTGAGATAGTACAGCTCCCACACCCAGCTCTGAAGCATCTGTTTGAACAATGAACTTATTTTTCTAATCTGGACTCTGTAAGATGGGGGCAGTGCACATTGCCTGCTTGAGGTCATCAAATACCTTTTGACAGCTAGCTGTCCACTGAACCTTTTTTGGCATTTTCTTAGAGGTCAGATCATTTAAGGGGGTCACTATAGATCCATATCCCTTAACAAACCTCCTATAGTACCCAGTCAGGCCTAAAAAGGCTCTAAAATGTGTCTGGGTTGTTGGAGCTACCCCTTCCATTATGGTTTGGATTTTGCTCTGCGATGGTTGAACCTGGACTCCACCAACAAGGTGGCCCAGGTACACAACCTGACTCTGGCCTATCTGGCACTTAGTGGCCTTGATAGTGAGGCCTGCTTTTTGCAGGGCCTCCAGTACATTTCTGAGGTGGACCAGGTGATCCTGCCAGGTGGAACTAAAGACAGCAATATCATCAAGATAAGCTGAGCAATAAGTTTCCATACCAGTCAGAACTTTATTCACCAACCTCTGAAAAGTGGCAGGTGCATTTTTCAAACCAAAGGGTATTACCACAAAGTGATAGTGCCCACCAGGGGTTGAAAATGCTGTTTTGGCCTTGGCATAATCAGCTAACTTGATTTGCCAGTAGCTAGCTGTTAGGTCAAATGTACTAAGATATTTGGCTGAGGCCAAAGTGTTTATAAGTTCATCTGCCCTGGGAATTGGATAGGCATCAGTCCTGGTGACTGCATTGAGGCCTCTGTAGTCAATACAAAACCTCATTTCTTTCTTACCACCCTGGGTATGAGGTTTTGGCACAAGGACTACTGGGCTAGCCCAAGGGCTATCTGAGGGCTCAATAACACCTAGTTCCAACATTTTCTGGACTTCAGTCCTGATACAATCCCTGACATGGTCAGGTTGCCTGTAGATTTTGCTCTTAACAGGCAGACTGTCTCCAGTGTCCACCTCATGGGTGCACCAGGAAGTCTGACTTGGGGTCAGGCTAAACATATGTCTAAACTGTTGTATCACTTGTCTACATTCAGTTTGCTGATGCTCAGTGAGGCTGCTTGCCAAAACAACACCATCAACTGACCCATCCAGCAAGATCCACCAAGTAGGTGACTTCTCCCTTTTTCTCAACAATTGAATGGTGGCCACTCCATTTGTCCTGGAGAGCTGCTGGGGCCACAGGCTCCAATAGCCACACTTTCTGTCCTGGCTGATAAACAGTCAGGACAGCCTTTTGGTCATGCCAAGCTTTTTGTAATTCTTGGCTAGCCTCAAGGTTTTTAGTTGCCTTCTTCATGTACTCTGCCATCCGGGAGCGGAGACCAAGTACATAGTCTATCACATCCTGTTTGGGAGGTTTGAGAGGTAACTCCCATCCCTCCTTCACCAGACATAAGGGTCCTCTCAATAGGTGCCCAAACAGAAGTTCAATAGGGCTGTAGCCAACCCCCTTTTGTGGAACCTCCCTGTATGCAAACAGAAGGCAGGGAAGTAAAAGGTCCCATTTCCGCCTAAGCTTTTCTGGGAGGCTTTTAATCATTCCCTTTAGGGTTTTGTTGAATCTCTCAACTAACCCATTGCATTGTGGGTGATAGGGAGTAGTGAATTTGTAATTGACACCACACTCCTTCCACATTGCTTTTAGATATCCTGACATAAAGTTTGTACCTCTGTCAGATATGACCTCCTTAGAGAAACCCACTCTGGAGAAAACTCCAATGAGGGCTCTTGCTACCACTGGGGCTGTGGTAGTCCTGATGGGTATAGCTTCTGGATACCTGGTGGCATGATCCACTACCACCAGTATAAATCTGTGCCCAGATGCAGTTGGAGGGTCAAGGGGACCAACAATGTCAATCCCTACCCTTTCAAAGGGAACCCCCACCACAGGTAGTGGTATCAGGGGGGCCTTTGCTGTGCCACCTGACTTGCCACTGGCTTGGCAAGTGACACAGGAGCGACAAAACTCCTTGCTGTCCTCGGACATGTGTGGCCAATGAAAATGAGGGACAAGCCTGTCCCAGGTCTTGTTCTGGCCCAAGTGTCCTGCCAATGGGATGTCATGTGCTAGGGTCAAGAGGAACCCCCTAAACTTCTGAGGTATTACCAACCTCCTGGTGGCTCCAGGGGTAGGATCTCTAGCCTCAGAATATAGGAGCCCCTCATCCCAATAAACCTTATGGGACCCACTAGCACTCCCAGCAGCCTAGGCAGCAGCTTGCTGTCTGAGGGGTTCAAGAGTGGGGCAGCACTGTTGCTCTTTGCTCAGATCTTCCCTGGAAGGTCCCCCTGCCCCCAAGAACTCAACCTGACCAGGCTCAAGTTCCTCTGAGGCAGTTCCTTCTTCAGACTCTGCTTCTCCTCCCTCAGGAGGGGAATCTGAGATCTGAGACAGAGGGGAAGGCCCAGCCTTAACCCTACTGCTCCTCCTCTTGGGTAGCATCTGGTCCATAGTTTCAGGATCCAGAGCTGGTTCAGTTTTATGCATTTTGGCTTGTGACCTGGTCACAGCAAATACCTCTGCAGGTATGCCCAACATCTCAGCATGAGTCCATAATTCTACTTCAGACCAGGCTGAAGTCTCCAGATCATTGCCCAACAAACATCCGACAGGGAGGTCTGCACTGACTACTACCTTTTTGAGGCCAGTTACCCCTCCCCAGGAGAAATTCACAACTGCCAGACTATGGTTGGTCCTGACATTGCTTGCATTGGTCACCTGGTACATTTCACCCAGGATGATCTGTGTAGGGTCCACTAGATCCTCTGCCACCATGGTGACACTAGCACCTGTGTCCCTAAATGCCAAAGCCTGTTTGCCATTTATGATAGGCTGCTGTTTGTACTTGCCCAGGTTACTGGGGCTCACTAGGAAGGACATATCAAGGTCTCCCTCACAAACTAGCAATGCCTGTGTTGGTACTCTGACTAGGCCAGAGTCCACGTCAGAACCCAGAGTCAACCGTACTACACCCTTATTCTGAGTATTACCTCCACCAATGACTGCACTAGGGGGAACAGTTGCCTTAGGGGCTGGAGTGGTGGTGGTTTGGTCTTTGGACTTGGTACAATCAGAAGTCCAGTGCCCTTTCTGCTTACAGAATTTGCACCAGGGCTTCTTTTGGCCTTTTCCCTTTGCAGGTTGTGACTCCCCACCAGATGCAGAATTTTGGGGCCCTTGTGAAGACTTCTGGACTTTTGACTTATCCCCACCTTTATCTGAGCCTTTAGGATCTTGCTTCTTAGTGTCACCATCTTGGTTCTGGGTCTTCTGCCTCACCTAGGTTCTGACCCATTTGTCTGCCTTCTTTCCCAATTCTTGGGGAGAGGTCAGATCAGAGTCTACCGGGTACTGATGCAACAACTGGTTTTGGCAATTATTAAGGATCTGCTCTCTCATTATAAGATTATACAATCCCTTAAAATCAGTTACTCTACCACCAACCAGCCAACCTTCTAGAGCCTTGGTTGCACAATCAACAAAGTCAGTCCAATCCTGAGTCTGTGCTTTCTGGGTATCTCTGAACTTCAACCTGTACTGTTCAGTGGTTAAGCCAAACCCATCTATTAATGCACTCTTCAGGGCTTCATAGTCATCAGCGTCCTCTTCTCTAACAGTGAGGAGCTTATCTCTACCTTTATCTGAAAAGGAGAGCCACAAGATTGCTGCCCACTGTTTCTGGGGGACCTGTTGAACTCTACAGGCCCTCTCCATAGCAGTTATCCATTTGTGGATATCATACCGACTCTGGTAGGGAGGAACAGCCTTGGACAGGTTCCTATGGTCTGGAATGTAATCTCTGCCTCTAGGGACACTGTTGCTGCCACCAGGGGTATCTAACCCCTCTCTTCTAGAAGCTCTCTGCAGCTCAAAGGCTTCTCTATCTAAGGCCAATTGCTTTGTTCTGAGGGCAAGCCTAGCTTCCTCATACTGGAACATCTTGTACCTTCTTTCAGAGAAGGTCTCTCTATGTGAGTATGAGTTCCTCTGATGGACAGATTCTCTGTTAGAGTGACATGAGTGGTCAGATTCCCTTGAAGGGGATCTAGGCCTCTCTTCCACTCTATCAGCCCTCTTAGGGAGGATTCCTCTGTCCTGTTCAGACCTTTCTGGGTCTGACCCTTCAATCACAGACTCCAGGTCATCTTGATTTTCATCATCAGACCCAGAGACTATGGCTGACCCACCCCCTGATCCAAATCCACCAGCTCTTAGAGCCAGTCTAAGTTCATCTGCTACTAACAGACCTATCAGGTGTTGTGTGGAGGGACTCTGCCCTTGCTTCAGGTGTCTTGCAACACACAGGGCCTTTAAGTCAAAGTAGCCCATGTCCTTGTACTGAAGCTGGGTGGACCCACTGGCTCCATCCCTTGAGGACATTCTAGTGTTATGCAGAGCTGCACTACCTACACTAGTTTGTGGCCTACTGACCTAGCTTGAGCTGTTGCAAGGGTGTGCTTATCCCGTCACAAACAGCTCTAAGTTCAGTAGAACTTATTGATACTAAGCTTGACTTTATATGTACCTTGAGTACCTTTAGTGGTTTTCAGTTAGTAATTCAAATTGAGATTTTCTGGTAAAACAATGGCAAGCTGGAATCCCACACGCTGCCCACCAATGTGAGAAGTTGGCCTGGCATATGCTGGTCACTAGTTATAGTGGCCACCTTGCACCAGTCCAATTCGACTCTTATGGTAGATAGGTTTAAGACAACCTTTTAAAGAAAGCTATCCTAGTGGTAGCTGTGGAGAGCAGCCTTCAGGCTAAGTCTCAGAGGAATGTAAAGCAGCTTGTTTTACCTTATAATCTCTTGAATTACCAAATGAAAGGACACCACACAGATATATATATCAAATATATATGTATTTATTACTAGACACACTCTACTAATCTCTTTATGAGATTAGAAACCAGGTACACATTCAAATGTCAACGTTTCACAATAAATTAAGCACAAATATGGCTGGAGCCCTAGGGGCATACCAGACCATATACTAAGAAAGTGGTATAAGGATGTCGACTTGCAAAATAACAAGGCCGAGGGCCTGGGGAATCGCTGGGGCTTCACTACTGCAGTGTTAGCAGGTAAGTAACAGGCCCACGGGAGACGCGTGCAGTGTGTGAACACAGCCGCGGGTTTCCTATTGGTTATAATGGTGCAAGTCGCGGTTAGATTTTTACAGTTCTAGGGTACTTGGAAGAAGACTACAAGCAAGCCACTTACAAGGTAAGTATTTCGAGGGCCAACACACACTTGGGCACCGGAGTGCACGAGTTACCTCACCCAGGGAAGCCGGGTGCATAGGTGTCTTTTGGTGTCGGGTCGCGTCGCTGTTTTCTATGGAGACCAAAGAAGACTTGCTGCTTGCGTCGTCTGAAGAAGTGTCCGGTGGAATCTGAAGGTGGATTCAAGCTGGAGAAGACCTGAAAATTAAAGGGACAGTGTTCAAAGTCACTTGCCAGTGACCGGTGGCCAGCAAGATGGATGACCACAGATGTCGCGTCGCTTTAGGTCCTCGATGGTGTTTTGACTCTTCGCTCACGAGGTCCAGGAGAGATCGATGATGACCAGCAGCTGGATTTGGAGTGTCCCACGACGTCTGCAGCTGATGGCGGTGTCGGCAACCGGATTGGAGCCAACAAGCCTTGGCAAATGCAAGTCTAGTGTAGACTGAAGAAAGTCAATGGTGCAGACCAGCAAGGTCTGATGGACTCACCCAGCGAGGGTAAGTGAGGGCAGGTCTGAAGCAACCAGGAGAGCCCTTTGAGTCTTTGAGAAAGTTTTCGGGGGACCCTATAGCCAATGGGCAAGTGATTGCAAAGACGCTGCCTCAGGAAATGCTTCACAGGAGCCCACGGTCACTCGGGATGGGGTAGGCCGCTGATTTTTGGTGCGAGACCTGCTGGTGGCTTGGGCCACAAATGTTCCAAAGCACAAGTTCGTAGAACGTTGTTTACAGTTTGCACTCGAAAATAGAGCACGGTTCCCAGGTATTGCAGTTCCTCGTCACTCGTGGGGTCCAGACACCACAGCTTCACTGGGGACTCAAAATGGCCATCGAGAGGTCAGGAAATCTGCTTCTGGGGTTGCAGGGACTTCGGACTCCAGCGGGAGAGGGAAAGTTTGCAACCATTGATTAAGGTTTTTGGTGCCTGCCAAGCAGGGGAGTCACGCCTTGACTCCAAGGAAGATTCTTCTGTCTTCCAAAGGTAGTGCAACGTCGAAGGGCCAGGATTCTTCTTTGTAGAGCATCGTCCAGGGTTATCTCATTTGTAAAGGCAATGCTTGCTATCTTATAGTGAAGATAGGGAAGGGACTAGCTCTATGTCCACTCCTCTAGGAGGGTCAGGGGGGGGGGTGCTTACACCCACTTCCCTTTGTCCAGTTTCGCGCCAGAGCAGGGACAGGTAGCCCCTGAACCGGTTTGAGCTGGCATATGCACAGAGGAGCCTACTGCTCCCCCAGTGCAGGACTTTCAAAGCACTCTAGGAGTGCACCCGTCCAGCTCCAATACACTAAATCCTGTCTGGAAGGTGGTAACACCTCCCTGTGACAGGATGCCTTTTGTTGGGCCTCCTCCACGGCGAGTTTCAGTCAGCAGCAGGAGGGCAGCCCAGTGTCTGTGCTGGTGGCATCCATTTTGTGATGCCAGGGCTCTATAGGATTTCTATTGTTTTACATGTCGTCCCCTCTAGAAGGGTGGGATCATGCTCCCACATCATGGACTGATGTGGGGGTATGATTCCAAGTTGTTTGACACCAAACACAACATGTTTTGATGCAGTCATTCCAAAGCTAGCATTTTAATGCACTTAAGGGTATATGGTTTAACCGCATCCACAAACAGCCATAGAGAATAGACTCTGGTAGCTGCAGAGGGGCCCTGCTCAGGCAGAGGCACCCCCTCACATTGTAAACCAAGCACCCTGCCCTCAGGATTGATAGGGCCTGCCATAGGGGTGGCTGATAGGTTTATATGTGTGTGTATGGTGAGATATAGGAACCTATATCTCAGTGAGGAGTGCTAACACTACCTCACACAGGCTGCAGTAGCAGGCTGTGGTGTCAGATTGAGAATGCTTCCCAGGGGTGGCATAATACATGCTTCAGCCCCTGGTAGGCCTGTGAAGTACCAATGCCCTAGGTACCTAAGGTACCATATACTAGGGGCTCATAGGATACCACAGTCTCCAATCACTAGTGCATCTAATATGCACACCAAGTCGTTTAGAGAGAACAGAGAGTCTGGGGCCCTGATTAGCAGGGACCCAGCCAGACTATAGCCAGAAACCAGTGTATACATCAGAAAAAAAAGTGGGGGCAACATAAGTGCAGATCCTACTCTCCTACAGCCACTACTTAAGAAATGTTCTTTGGGAAAAGCACAAGACCTGATTTAATTTGATTGTGAAATTTATATATTGCTCAAATGCCCAAGGGCGTCTATGCGCCGCGCGGAGGTGTCTGCCAAGATTTCAGTGGAAAAAGTAAGAAGTAGTTTGATAATAGCCACGTTTTCAGTAATTTTCTAAAGGAAAGTAGCGTTGGGCAATTTTTAATATCTAATGGAAGCGTCTTCCACAGTTTCACTGTATCTGAAAGAAACACATAGTGATAGATTCCTTACCTTAGAATTACCCCCAGGCGTCAGACTGGATCCGGAAAGTTTTCAACAGCAGTACCCCTGCGCTTCGGTAGGTGGCATCGTGCGGCTCCGCGTCCGTCGCTGGTGTCGTGGTCGCTGAGATGATGTCGCGGGCGCTACTTAGACGCCACCCACGCGCTCTGATGTCAGTTCTTTCTATTTCCGCGCCAGCAAGCGTAGATCCGGGAAGAGCAGGTACCCCCAGTCATTTTTTGACTGACTTTTTGAGGCCTTTTTGTCTCTATTTTTCATCGAGTCTTCCACTCCTGGTGCAGATAGTATGCTCGGTTTTAAGTCCTGCGAGGACTGTCACTGCATGATGTCGGTGATGGATCCACACCGAGTGTGTCTTTTCTGCCTGGGGCGCGACCACGACCCCAAGTCATGTCCTGACTGCCGGGCCATGGCACCGAAGTCTTTGCGGGAGCGGTCCCGAAAGCTGCTGGAGGCCTGGCAGTCGGCTCCGCACCGTTCGAGGTCCCGGTCCCGTGGGAGGTTGAGGGACCGTGCTTGGAGTGATCACCATTGTTCTTTGGGATCCAAGTCTTCGCACTCGAGGTCAGGTAAGGCAAAGCACAAGAAGTCGAAGAAATGTCATCGTTCTCCGACTTCCCCTTGCTGTCGTGCGACGCGGCTGAGGGTGCTGGTGGTGCCTCCCTCACGGCTCCGGCGTGGCCTGTGGTGTTGCCGTCAGCGTACCCGCCCTTTCCGGGTCCGTTAGCGACTCCGGCCCAGATACAGGAATTCCTGACGGCCATGGCTCGCCTCTTTTGGCCGTCAGCTCCCGCTGGTGCGCCTTCGGGCCCCGCGGTCCAGACTGGGGGTCCTTGCATTTCATCGCCGGCGGCTCCGGCCCCGGCATCACTGCCGGCTCCGGCCCCAGCGCCGCAGGACGCCCTTGGATCCAGGCCTGGATCCTGGTCGACGCCGGTTGACCTCATAACACCTCCACCGATGTCGACCGCACCGGCACCACTTCCGACGTCGCCCGCTCCTCGGGACGACGTCAACCCCGGTTTCAGCTCTAAAGGGGACACGGCATCGGGCAGGCGTCGATCGATTCCGTTCTCGATGTTGCTCGGGGATTTCTATCCCCTTGTCCCTGCTCCTTATTTTCGGCCTGTGGAAGGGCCTGAGGAGGAAGAGGAGGACTGGTAGGGGTCTGAGGACCCTCTTGCAGCTGATTGCGAGGATGAACAGGACTGGGAAGAGGAGTTGGGGGAAGCCAGTGGTCTGGATACCTTACCAGACGTTGGCATTCTGTCTCCTCCTACTGTGGCTACGGAGGAGGGTGCTAATTATGCTGTGTTGTTGCGTAAGGGTGGCCGAGGCCCTACACCTCATGCTCCCTACTGTGGCCATCAGGACTAACCTCCTGACAGAAGTGCTTCAGCCAGCAGCTACTTCTGCTGAGCTGCTGCTTCCCTTCAATGAAGCACTTTCCAACGTTCTTTTGGGCACCTGGTCCAGGCCCACCACAGGGGCCCCTGTGGATAGGAACATGGCCCGACGCCATTGCCCAGCTCCGGGTGACCCCATTTTCCTCTCCCAACACCCCACCCCGAGAGCTTGGTTGTCCAAGGCTCTGCTTCTCCAACCGCCTTCCCTTCCGCACCACCGGATAGGGAATCTAAGAAACTGGATCAGTTTGGAAAGAAGATTTTTTCTTCCGCCAGTTCTGCGCTGCGGTCCGTGAACACTGCATGCCTCTTGGCATCTGTGGGATACGGTGGCGCAAGTGCAGCCCCAGTGTCCGGAGGAGGCCTGGACAGCTCTCTCTCAGGCTGTTGCAGAGGGGAGAGACGCAGCTAAGTTCATGATTCGTTGTGGCTTAGACACTGCCGACTCACTGGCCCGATCGATTGCAACGACGGTGGCGATTCGTCGCCACGCCTGGTTGAGGACAACTGGATTTTTGGGGGATGTCCAAAGCACACTTATGGACATGCCCTTTGATGGCCGTCACCTCTTCGGCGCGGTTTGGAGCGGTTTAAGGACTCACGGGGTACGGCCAAGTCCTTGGGACTCTCTGCAGTCCGCCCTCCTCCGTCTTCTGCTTTTCGCTCCTTTCGTGGCACCGGAAGGGTGCCCCGCAGCGTTCGCAACAGAGCCACAAGCCTGCGCAGCAACAATCCCAGCGCAGACGCGGGTTCCACCATGGCGGACCAAGGGGCCAACGGGCGGGTCAGTCCACCTCCACCCTGGCTACCACTGCCTCCAAACCTTCCTAGTCCGAACTTTCAGGCCCATCAAACGCCAGTGGGCGGCAGGCTTCGCCATCACCTCCCCCACTGGCGCACCATCACATCGGACAGGTGGGTTTTAGAGATAGTCCAAAGGGGCTACTCCCTCCCCTTTGAGACTACTCTTCCAGCCATGCCACCTCGGTACCACCGCATGTCGGGGGATCACTTGATGCTTCTTCAGCAGGAAGTTGCGGCCCTCATGGCCAAGGGGGCCATCGAACGCGTTCCGACGCCAGAAGTAGGTTGTGGTTGTTATTCCCACTACTTTCTGGTGCCAAAGAAGGACAAGGGCCTGTGTCTTAGACCTCAGGAACGTCAATCGCTTCCTCCGCAAAGAGAAGTTCAAGATGCTCACTTTGGCTCAGGTCTTGTCTGCTCTCGATCCACAAGACTGGATGGTAGCGCTGGACTTGCAGGATGCTTACTTCCACATCCCAGTCCTGTGGGCCCAGCGACGCTACCTGCGGTTCACGGTACGCCACGAGCACTTTCAGTTCACCGTGCTCCCTTTTGGCCTTACCAGTGCCCCTCAGCGTCTCCCACCTCCAGACTACGGCCGACCTCCTGAATTTCCTGGGGTTCTCCATCAACATGCCGAAGTCGCACCTGATTCCCTCTCAGAAGTTCCTTTTCATCGGATCGGTTCTGGACACGGCGCAGTTTCGGGTCTATCCTACCGAACAGTGAGTCCGGGATATTCGGGCTCTGATTCCGATTTTTCAGCCCTTGGCCCGGGTTTCGGTCAGAGTGACCCTGAGCCTGCTGGGCCTCATGGCCTCCTGCATCCTGCTGATCGATCATGCCAGATGGCATATGCGGGCTCTGCAGTGGGACCTGAAGTTCCAGTGGGCGCAGCATCAGGGGAACCTGTCCGATCACGTCCAGATCTCGAAGGGCACTGCACGACAGTTGCAGTGGTGGCTCACGAACCGGCATTGGGTCGACAGCAGATCTCTCTCCCTTCCCCAACCGGAGTTTACAGTGGTGACGGATGCAACCCTCCTGGGATGGGGTGGCCACATGGGAGAGGCGGAGATCAGAGGCCTCTGTTCTCTAGCGGAGTCCAAGCTCCATATCAACCTTCTGGAACTCTGGCAGATCCAACTTGCACTGAAGGCATTCCTTTTCTCTGTCAAGGGGAGAATAGTGCAGGTGTTCACAGACAACACCACCGCCATGTGGTACTGCAACAAGCAAGGCAGGGTGGGGTCGTGGACCCTATGTCAAGAGGCTCTGCGCCTCTGGACATGGCTGGAACATCAGGGCGTTTTCCTGGTGGTTCAACACTTGGCAGGTTCTCGGAACGCCAGGGTGGACGAACTCAGCTGCAGGTGCATGATGGATCACGAATGGCATCTTCACTCAGAGGTGGCGCAAGGTCTCTTTCAGCAGTGAGGAGAGCCTTGGTTAGATCTTTTCGCCACCAAAGAGAAAGCGCAATGTCAGCAGTTCTGCGCGTTGGAATTTCCAATTCGGCACTCGCTCGGCGACGCTTTTCGTCGTGAGTGGAGTTGCGGTCTGTTGTCCACCTTTCTGCCTATACCACTTCTGCCCAGAATGCTGAAGAAGATCAGGCACGACCGGGCACAAGTCATCCTTGTGGCCCTGGACTGGGCTCGAAGAGTATAGTTTCCCGAGCTACTCAGTATGGGCATCGATCCCCCGATCCGACTGCCTCTTCAGAAGGATCTTCTGTTGCAGCAGCAGGGGATGGTCCTCCACCCGAACCTGTCCAGCCTCCACCTCTTTGCGTGGAGATTGAGCGGCGGCAGATGATTCCTTTTGACTTGCCTCCTGAAGTTTGTGATGTCATTCTGGCAGCCAGGCATCCCTTCACTAAAGTGGTATACGCCTGCAGGTGGAACAAATTTGTGGCATGGTGCACAGCAAAGGCTGTGGATCCCCTTTCTGCCCCTCTCTCTGAGGTCCTTTTGTTCCTTCTTTCTTTGGCCCGGCAGGGCTCTGCTCTGGGCACTATCAAAGGGTATCTTTCTGCCATTTCGGCCTTTCTCAGGCTCCTGATCAGCCCTCTCTTTTTAAGTCTAGTTCTTACTTATCTTATGTGTGCTCCTTTCGAGCCCCTTCACAACTGTCCTCTTCGTCTCTTGACTTGAAGACTGCCTTCCTGGTTGCCATCACAGTCCGCTAGGAGACTGAGTGAGCTCCAGGCTCTTTCTTGTTAACCTCCTTTTCTGTCGGTCGATCCGGACAAGGTTGTGCTCAGGCCCCGTCCTTCCTTTTTGCCAAAAGTTGTTACATCCTTTCACATTGGGCAGACCATTACCTTGCCCACCTTCTTTCTGCCTCCGCATCCTTCCTGAGAGGAAGAAAGGCTCCACCGTCTGGACCCAAAACGTGCGCTCTCATTTTATCTCAACCGCACACAACAGTTCCGGGTGGATGACCAACTCTTTGTTGGCTACGTTGGCACCAAGAAAGGTCGGGCGGTTCACAAGAGGACTTTCTCCCGCTGGGTTGTCTTGTGTATCAAAGCATGTTACTCTTTGGCTAATTCCACTAGAGCAACTGCAGCCACTACTGCATTGGGACGAGGTGTCCCCCTGCAAGACATTTGTCAGGCAGACACGTGGGCTTCGCTGCACACGTTTACTAAGCATTATTGCCTGGACAGCCAAGCCCGGAGAGACGGCTTCTTTGGCCGTTCTGTTCTCTGGGACTTCCTGGTGTGATCCTGGTTCGCAGACCCTCCACCGGGGTTGGTATTGCTGGGGTATCTATTCTAAGGTAAGGAATTTATCACTATGTGTTTCTTTCAGATGAACAAGTTACTTACCTTCTGTAACGATATATCTGTAAGAAACATTAGTAGTGATAGTTTCCTTACCGCCCCACCCATCCTCTCCGTTCTGCGAACTGATTTCTAGGGTTAAGGTCATCCCTTTTAGGGCCCTAGTTTCAATGCACCTGTGGTCAGTATCTTGCATGGCTCTGCGTTCCTGGCGCGGAAAGTCATGTACAGAACTGACGTCAGTGTGCGTGGGCGGCATCTAAGTAGCACCCGCGACGTCATTTCAGCAACCACGACGCCAACGATGGACGCGGAGCCAAATGACACCATCTACCGAAGCGCAGGGGTCCTGCTGACGAAAACTTTCTGGATCCAGTCTGACGCCTGGGGGTAATTCTAACGTAAGGAATCTATCACTACTTATGTTCCTTACGGATATATCATTACCGAAGGTAAGTAACTTGTTCGTTTAGGATAAAACTGCTTCCTCCCCAGCGAACTTTCTTAAATTTGGGTGTCTGGAGGAGTTGCTCTGAGCTGAACGTAGTTTTCTGCATGGATGATACCAGGTGAAGTGTTGTTTCAGGAACGCATGTCCTGTTCCATGCATAGCTTTGTACTCTAGAAGCCAGTGGGGGAAATGGACTGGAATTTGGGGATACCCAGCAACATTCTGGCGGCTGTGTTCTGCACCCGCTGGAGTTTGAGCATGTGCTGTTTCTGAAGGCCCAGATATAGGGCATGTTTTTACTGCTTCGGGGGGAATAAATGTGCGCACCTTCCAGATTGACTTTAGTGTTAGAAAGACCAGAGAGGCAACCTTGTTGATCTGATGTTGGAAAGTTAGTCTGTCATCAAAGATGATGCCCATATCCTTTACCTTATGAACTGGGGCTGGAGGAGTTCCCATACCCAGAGGCCACCAGTTCTGTGACCAACGAGAGGTGTCAGATACCATCAGGAGAACCTCTGTTTTGCTTCCATTGAGCTTAGGCAGTTGGCACTCATCCATTGGTTTACGTGGGACATACATTGGCTGAAACGATCAGCAGTTTCCTCCAAGTTACTTGAGATGGACACCACTATTTGAGTGTCGTCTGTGTAGGAAACCAATGAGAAGCCAAACTGCCTGATGATGTTAGCTAAGGGGGTCACAGATAAGTTGAACAAGGTGGGACTCAGTGCGGAGCGTGGAATTGTGAATTGCTCTGAGCAAGAGTCCCCAATCTGAACATATTGAAACATATTGTTCAGATAAGATTTGATCAGATTTAGAGGAAAATTCTTGACTCCTACCTCTAGGAGCCTTCTGATAACAATGTCATGGTTCACGGTGTCAAAAGTCGCCGATAGATCCAGGAGGACCAGGGCGGCCCTGGCACACGTGTCCAATATTGTCTGGAGCTTCAATGCTTCCATAACCAAGGCAGTCTCCATGCTGTGCCCTCATACCATATTGTGAGGAATCCAACAGGTCTTCCGAGGACACGAAGGCGGTGAGTTGGGAGTTGAGAATTTTTTCCAAGACCTTAGCAAGGGAAAGGAAACCTCGCGATAGGTCTATAGTTGCTGTGGTCGCTGGGGTCTAGATTGGGTTTTTTTAGTAGAGAAAGAATTGAGATCGTTTTCCACTCATCTGGGAAGATGCCTGACCTAATAATCTCTTGAAAGAGTATGCGGAGTTGCTCGCTAATACTATCGGATGCTAGAGGAAATATTTTAGGAGGGCATAGGTCTGAGGGTGCTCCGGATTTTGTTGATCTCACCTCAGCTGACTTCGAATACATTGTAAACAGTTCTGCGGGGGCTGGTCTGTTGCCAGCAGTGTTTCTCCGTGTTTAGGGCGAGCATTCAAGACCTCTTGTATATACTTTAGTATATACTTATATACTTTAGTATATACTGATATGTGTATGTACTTTGTGGGCTCTGGAGATCAGCCCTAGGACATGTCTGCTTCCGCTTAGGGACTTTTTTCTGTTCATCTGCCTCTATTTAACTGTCTTGATAGAAAACGACCAGCAGAGGTCCGTGAAATACCAGAATTGCTTTCTGCTGAGGGACTTTCCTTTTTTTCTATTTCTGGCAACTGCATTTAACGTTCTTGTTGGAAAACGACCAGCAGAGGTCAGTAAATACCAGAATCACTTTAGCATTCTCTAGATTCCAGTCCATAGAAATTGTCTTCCACGAGCACCCGTCGACAATAATATTTTTTGCAAATCTTGTATTTTCAGTGATATGACCACCGAAGGCCCTGATTTTATATTAAAAACAGCCTTGGACTATACCATTTTCCGTTAAAAGTCAATATTTCTCTCCATGTGTTCCCATACCTGGCGTGTCACGCAGTTTAGTGCTTACTTTCCCTCCATGTTAAAGAACAGTAGATGTTTCAGCACCCAGGCTAATGTGCTGTATAACTAAATACATGAAAGGTCCCAAAGATGAGACCGATTGCATTGCAAATGCTTGTTTTAAATCTGCTGCAAACAAATTGGCAACAAGGACATATGTGCCAGTAAATCTCTTCTAGCTTGCGTAATTGCACACTTCACTTCCCTCTCATCTATTCTTACTCTTTCTCAATCCGACTGCTCCACACCCTCCACATCTCGCACCCCTCTCTTGTCGAGTCTTTAATTTCTGTCTCCGTTTAGCTGCCCCGTGCCCTCCACATCCCTTTCCCCCCCTTGGTCTGCTTATCTCCCCTTTGAAGCTGCACATTCTGACATTTCACTGAACGCGGACACGTGGCGGGCGGCCACTTAGTGGGTGGGGTTCTAGTCGTGGTGGGTTGCTCTAAACGCCTGCCGTAGACCATTCTGCTGAGAGAGCAGACCTCAGATCTCCCATAGAGGACCTCAGAGTTCTCAGCTCCACAGAATAAGTGATGATAGAACTATTTGCCAGATGCAGATGCTTTACATGCACTCCTAAACATTCCCCCCACCCCGCAGTGGATAACTGGGAGTCCAATGTCACAAACTGTCTTTTCAGTTTATATTGTCTCTCTTCCTGCGAAAGCCACAAAGAGCTTTTATCACCACCTGTAATTTAAAAAAAAAAAATTGAAAAAGTGAGCACGTTTTGAAACAAGTGTGTGCCCCAGGTCCCACCTGACGGGTTCATTGCGTCTGACCCCCAGCTGTTGTCCATTTATCTGATCACTGCGTTTTGTTTTTGCAAGTGTGAAAATAAATCTTTCAAAGTGCTACACAAATGTCCGCTCGGATCTTCGAGCCTCACCCATACGACATGTTAGTAAATGGTGTAGGCCGAGGC